>NC_056734.1:580023391-580133391 GCF_019279795.1 Protopterus annectens | reverse complement strand
TAGGTACAGACTCGTGTATTCTGAATCTGGATCACTGTTATAGAAAGTTTTAAGGTCCGAGGTTTTACACAACTTAACTCATTTTAAATGAGTTTAAAATTATACAAGCATTCTTGAAGTAAGCCGTAAACCATCTCATCAGTCCAGGTATAATAACGTTAAAGGCATCACGGTCATCAAGGTACCATTAGTTCAGTTTGATGAAGTCTCGAGTACAGATCAAAGGTGTTTTTTTTTTAAATCCATTACAGGTTTTTTTTGTTAACTGGGGTTCTTGTTTTATATTTAGGAGATAATTGTTTCTTTGTTACCTGGTGAAGTTACAGGTCAAGTTAAAGTCTCACAGAAAACACATCAGTTTCTGACAGCCCACAACTCTGGTACTGTAGTTTATGTCATGCTGCTTTGCAACTTTCAGTACATCCTGCAGAACCCTGTTAATCCTCAGTTATCTATAGTTAAGATCATAGCATCCCCGGTACAGATTATGCCATAACTGGAATAGTAGAAGTGCTTACCATAGCCTGGAATCAGGTTTCAGTAACAACACAGATGGGGTTCCACGTCAGACAATCTTTATGTTTCACTGACAAATGTTATGTTACACAACTCCTGGTCTAATCTGTATTTTACTTTTTACTTTTAAATCATACATTTGAGAATAAGTATCATTCACTGCAATTTCAATTGTACTTTATACAAAGATATTCAGAATATGATTCGCAAGCGTTTGTGGCCTGTCCTCACCCAAACTTACTAACATAAGTATATTAATGGAATTTCTCACATCCGCATACAACTCCTAAAATGTTTCTTTTCTATCTGAACATTATTCTTTTGATTACTGTAAATTATGAAAACCACAAACAGATTGTTTATTTTCTTCCATAAAAGTTCCTGCACCATTCTGATTGGCATCTATTTGCAGCACAACTGAATTGTTCACATCACAGCATTTTCAACTTGGAGCATCTTTAACTAGTCTCTTGAGCATTTCAAAACTTCTTTCCTGTCCATCACTCTATTCCCAAGCTATACCTTGGTCTAACAGCTTTATTAGTGGCATAGTTATCTGAGATATATTACTTACAAGCTTTTCAAGATGTTATGTTACTCCTGGAAACTTTTGTAATGCTAACTGTTCTCACATTTGCAACAGCAGAATTGCCCAGATTTACTTTCTTTTTTTATCTTGAATTATTTTTCCAACCATCTGGCTTTAGAATATGAAACAATCATTTCTGACTTGTTCTGCTGATTTTACATTTTCCACTATTTATTATGAAATGACAGTGTTTTCATCTAATTAGCAACTATATCTCTTGTCATGAGAAATTCTTTCAGATCATTTTCAGGTCATTTGTTAAAGTAATTACAACTGACATAGAACTATCACAGGTGTTAAATACTTTGATGGAATGCTGGCTATCTTCAGTTGCAATTAATGTTGATAAAAGACTGAAAATGTATATGAAAACGGGAGTTGAACTTTAGTGGAAAAGCTCACAGGTTAGTACTAGACAACCGTTCTACAGTCTGTTGATGGTCTAGCCAATAAACCACACTAAAAAGTTATCTCCAGCTTCAAGGAAGGTGATGCAAGTTAGACCAGCAGGGAATTTGAAGCTCCCCTCCCAATTATGTAGATTTACTTTGAAGGTGGCAAGGGTGCTACTTCATTTGACTTGTAATGGAAGTTTGTTACAGAGGTGGGGAATATAAGGCACATGGCCCTATCATTTCAATGCATTTTATTTATCTGTTGATGAAGACATAGGTCCTTTAACTCGGTATTTGAGCAAACGTGTTCTGCAATGCAACAGAAGGTCAAGGTGGGTCAGGTCATTCATGACAAAAAAGGCTACTCACAAATCACCATGGCAGATTCTATGAGAGACCAAGTACAGAGGAAGGCTACCAGTCTGTCTGGATAACTAAGGCCATTCTTCTTTTCAGTTAGGCAACACCATGGTCTATCAAGCTGAGTGACATGATGCATAAAAGGGGCATTGTATTGGATAATGGTTCATTAAGGTATGAGTAAAAAGATACCTAGATTCTTTAGATCAAGAAGAAAAGTCTTTGGAAGTCAATTGGGCCAAAAAGAAGGCTTTCCAAACTACTAAGGAGATGTAATGTTCACAACAAAAAATCATCAACAACAAAGCCTAGATCCCTTATGACAGTGTATTATTGCATGGTTGTGTTTGTCTATATGTCATGACATGGAAAATACATTTTTGTTTGCCAAAATATAATATACTGCAATTTTTCATATTTGGTTTGGGACCATTGTGCTTTCTCCAGTTTTAGCATAGTTTAACACGTTGGTACAACTGTTATTTAGTGGAGGAATGAATAACTACAATCAATCTGCAATAGCCATAGGCCAGGAGCGCTGTCATAAAGGGCTGAGAAATAGATGGCAAACAGTAGAGCATCCAGCAGTGATCCCTTTACACCACTGGTAACTCTTCCTGCTTTTAGAACTGCATCTGCAAAGAAGCTGCCTTTGACAAAACTGAACTGATATAGACCAAGTTTAAGAGTTTCTTCTACATTCAGGTTAATGTTGTCTAAAAAAATATGTTCTGTAGCTTTACATATGGGGCTTCTGAGACTAATGGGTCTATTACTAGAGTCTCTGGTAGGAACATGCTTGCACAATGGCATAACAGTGGCTGTTTTCCATGCTTTGGGAATGTAAACAGGAGAGAAGCTAAGATTAAAGTGGGAGGGTTCAAAGCTGGTGTTTGTCCTTAACATCTCACCCCCACAGGTTTTCAAGTAAATAATTAAATAAATAAATTATAAATGACTTCAGCTATTCTACAAAATTCACCCCCCTTCAACTCTTCCAAAAAGGAAGGTTTCCGATTTTACTCTACAAATTATACCAATGGACTTCTTACAGATATACACCTCTCGAACTCTTCAACTGTAGAATAAAATATTTTGCTGAAGCACTTAAAGTCTTTTGTGTACTGACATTTCAGTACAGAAAAAAGTAATTAAAGGCATAGGAATAGTAAGGCAGAGCATGCTTGCAGGGGGGTGGGATAAGGATCACATGTCCAAAGCAAGGATTTCACACTGAAATTCCCTGACGGAAACAAAGGATAAATGTCAGCACTTATAGAGGGGCAGAGCCTTTCAAAGAGGACATTTTTCATGTACCTGGGAGATGTATCATCACAAATGACCACTGTACATCATCCTTTGAGATGTAATGGGCATGTGCCAAAGGGAAGCTGGTAGTCCCAAGTACAAAACATCTAATTTCCCAAGTAAGAAGATGGTACTGTCTCTGCCCCTGCCACATGCCCTTTGTCCCTGGGAGTAACAAATGGGCAGTAGGGTTTTTACTTCTCAGTTTACATGCACTAATTGATTTTATGTGAAATCGGAGGTTAAGGGTCACCAGATTCTTCTACTCATTCTTTCTCTACAGCTCAGAGATTACTGCGGTTACCTTGTATCACAAGTTGAAATGCAACCATACTTTCAAAAACTTACTGTAATATCATCCATAAATGCAAAAAAATGTTTCCATTACTGAACTCTATAGTGCTTTATTTTACTTACCTTTCTTTGTGTCCCCCTTCTAACACACACACACAAAACCTTAAGTCTATTTCTTGTGTTGAATGCCCACTGTGCAGTATGCTATAATTCCCAAATAAAGAAATTAAATGATTTGTTTAATGGAAAAAATGTATAAAAAATGTGCAAAAGAATAAGCTAAATTCTGGTTCTCTAATCAACTTCATACTGATACAACATAAAACAATGTCTTACCTTTTAAGTTATAATTAACTTCACTTTGCAAAATACTGCAAATTACTCTACAGATAAATCGACGCACTCTCACTAAACAAAGCATGGTAGACTTATAAAATTACTTCTGTCTTCTAAAATTAAATAATTAACTTCTAATTACATCTACTAGCCTACTAAATCTGGATGATGTTGAATGAACATTTTATGAAATCATCCCTGGCCAATAGCAACTGTGAACTAACTATTGTGCAGTAGTCAAAGATTTTTCTTGCTCTTCCCATAGAGATCTGGCAATGCTAGAATGAACACAGAACACAAGCATAACTCACTTTTTTCTATATAATCATAGTTTTCCTACTGATTTTCTTGCAGCCTTAAATATTGAGAGGAATTTATAAAAGTTACCACAAAGTGGAGACTGCATGCACACTTAGTATATTCTTTCTGAGTGAATAGACAGCACGAAAAACATGGTAGGGATATTCTTGAATACAGATTGTGTACACAGTGTACACAGAGTAGGCATTCAAGAATCTGGCACAGTGTTTTCACTGCAAACTGCTCTAGCCATCTGCATAGTCCTTTTGAAGTTCTGCTCCATTCTACAGCCTATGGAGAGTAGGTGGTTGACACACTGTTACTGTATGGAGGGGCTCAGAAGAAAGTTGTAAAGAGAAAGACCAAAGCACATTCTGATGGTGACATAGTGATGCATAAGGATCTGACTGAAATTCTTTAGCTTCTGATCTCTTCATGGGCAATTCACATCTAAACAAGAATGGTCCTTTGAGATGGCAAAATCACTACCTCTTTGTCAAGAATTTTTTAGGTTGATCCAGTGCATCATCCTATGAAAGTATTAGCAATACTGTGAATGACAACGATGTGTTAATTTGTGTATATATACAGTAAAAATAGAAAAGATTTTCCATATGGCATACTAGGGCCTTTTTTCCATCAACTCATTTTTATAACTTAACTCAACCACTAATTAGAGCTGTCCCTAAGTTATATTATATTCAATGTGCAGGTCTGTGTCCTCTTGTCTTACTGAGGGCAGGACATTCTCTCAACATTGTACCTTATTTTTCACTTACCAAGAAGAAATCTTTTCTTCTTTCAGAATTGATATTAATCTCCGACATTCCCAAGGTTTTATATTTTGAGACTGTGGATTAGATTGCCTTGATTTTTTTTTTGGAAGGCACTGTTTGTGGTCTCAATTACATCCTCTAGGCAAATTAATTAGTTATGGGTTCTGTGTTGTTGAAAATACTGGTATTTCTCTAGGACTAGGTGTCTTACAGATCTATTCTTTACTCATCTAGTGCCCAATTGTAAACCTTCGACATTCCCATCTTAAGATTCCGGCATTCGGTGTTCTGGAATTTGGGATTTGAAAGGAGGATCCCCCTTTCAAATCCCAAATACTACAATGCCCCCACACCCCCCCAACTATATATACCAACTCCAGGATTCCACTACAGTGGGGAAACGGGCATACTTTCACAAGCTAGACAAGTGTTTCCTTTCCCTGAGAAAGACCAGCCATTCATGATTGTCTTTGACATTCTCGTCTTGAGATTTTGGCATTCGGCATTCTGAGATTCAGAATTTGAAAGGGGATCCCATGGATGTCCAATGCCAAGTGCAGTTTAGCAGAAACAGACCAGCTGTGTTATTTTTTTGCCACAAGTAAAGACCGTGTTGTTGCAGTTGCCAAATATACCCTGTTTAAGTTGACTGTGAGTTGAAGTATTTTTCTGTCATCAGTTTGTTAGGAAACTGTTAATATTTCCAAGGGTCATTCTAGCACAGGAACAATTCCTAGTGCTTCCTTTAAGAATGTGTTCATAGCAGACATTTTGTACTGTAGTCTTTGGTCCATACCTCTGTTAAGAACTACAGTTTGAAAATCTACTCTAGGAATGAGGGGCACTATTCATACACAACCCCCATAATCCTGTAGAGTTTATACAACATCCAATCCATACACAAAAGCTCTATGCAATTCAAAAAGGTACCCATGTGTAATGGAGCAAGGGGATACCCAAATGCATATCCTGGAGTCCTTTAGATGCTTAGCTGCTATGCTGATAGGGTTAGGTCCATGCTTTGCAAACATGAATCATGGACTACATCATACAGAAAAAACCTTGATTCCTAGATGACCACCTCTAGCTATACAATGCTTACATCCACAGGCGAGTACCTGTTGGGCAAGAAATAATGCTATATTGTTCTGCCAACATAGCTTAGAAACTGCAGGACAATACAGACACAGACAGCATCTAATTATTAAAGAGATGAAATGTCATTTCCTAGTGTACATTATAGTGCAGAGAAACACAGACTGAACCAGACCTGGTCTTGCCACCACACTGTGATATGACAGAGCTCTCACCAATGGCAGTAGTCAGTCCATCAGATCCCATCCATTAGGGTACATGTTAATGAGCTATGGACTTTTATGTATTGCTCTTGACCATAGCCATGGGGAAACTGGGTACAACAGCATCAGGACTGAGCAAGACCTCACTATGATGCCTACAGCCCTGTAGTCCACCCATTTTTATTTATTTTTTCATATTTATCCTTTGTTGACCAGGTTACTGCTACTGGCTAGTGGCTACTTCTCTACGTGCCAAACTACTGGGACAGTTGTGCTGTTCACCAATAGGCTCCAGTGGAGTAATAATCTGGCCATATTAGTGAACAATGGACACCACCTAAAGCTGCCCAATAAAATCAGCAATGATGAACTCAAACATTAGCAAACATCTGGACATGCTATACTCTGACTACAAACATGCATCTCCCATTCTACTTTATTAAATGTGTGAATTCATTTCTACAAGGAGGCTTCCATCTCCTACTCTATGCTTTTTGTGTTCCACACCCTGATCACTTGACTTCAGAGCTGTCAATTAACATCATAGTGCAACAGTAGTTTTACAGTCATATTAAGATGTGCAACTTCATGCAACCCTAGTTAGAATTAATTCACAAGCTATTTCATCACAGTGCTATTTCTTTCCATATGGCCTCATTACTTTACTATACTACAGAGCATCTGCTGGAATTGTGTACAGGCTATATTGGCCATATTTATGGTGGTTTGTGAGGATGAATGAAATATTAGCATAATCCAGCTCAATGAGCCATTCTGGTGCCTGACCTATGTACCTTCGTAAGTCACTTAATTAAATGCATGATGTTGGGTGTCATGTGTTTGTGAATATAAGTGGAGGTCTTTTGGCACATTTGTGTTAAAACAGTGAGCTTTCTGACTTTAGCATATCCATTTAAGGCCACAGCAAGAGTTGTAGTTAATCCCTCGACCATTCCAGTCTACAGTAAACGCTGGAGCTCTTTCCTCTTCCACTACCATTTCTTCTTATTTCTGCCTAGCTAGAGGTTATCCAGTAAAGTTCATTTATCTGTAAGAATGCAGTTTTTTTTTCAGTTTGTAACTAACTCTGTTCTGCAGACGCTTATAAAATATCTGCCATTTTACATTTGGAAGCTGCAAATCCTTATTAAGAACATTTTAAATTTAAATACTTGCTTCTTTTTACTTTGGCTTCTTTAATTTCAGCAGAAAAATAAATGCATGTTCTTGCTTTATGATGATAGACTGCTTTTGTTTATTCAGATGAGCAGCTGCCATTATTCAGTAATTATTATACTAAAGTCATGTGTTAGCAAGCATAGAGCCCTAGCCAGCTAGCTTTATACTAAAAGTCATGTGTGTAAATGCATAGTGAGCTGCCCTTCTGAAGTTATACTAAAGTCATGTGTTGGTATAGCAATGCTGAGCCCTAGCTTCTTCAGTTAGAATCCCATGTGTCCAGACAGATTTAATAGAAGTTATTTCAGGGATATACATGATAGACAGTAGTGTACTTCATCACTTGCCATAAAGGAATGAATGCTTTTAAAGATTAGCAGTACAGCAGATAAAAGTAAGTCATACATTTCTGTGGTTTCAGTAGATTAGCACAATGATTTTTATCAAGCGACTTCAATATGACATAGAAAGGTATTATCACTATAGATCTGATTTGTAAGAACTCAACAACAGCAGCAGCACACAATGGACAACAGACCTTCTCCTAGAAACATACGCCAGAATACATTTGGATTCCTCTAATTCAGTGAACCTTATAACATAAATACCATACATCGGACATGACTGCAAGCTAGGAGCCATAGTTGAGTCCCCAAATGATGTGGACATCCTACACAAGGGCCTCACTGAGACAGATGCCTGGTGTCAGGGGCATGGCCTCAAGCTCAATGCCAAAAAGTGCATTGCCATCCCCTTTGGTAAAAACTCTGTACCCATGAACTACCACATAAACGGCAGTCTACTCAATGCCAAATGTGTGATGAGAGACCTCGGGACCCAGGTGGACAATAGTCTCTCCTTTGATAATCACATCACCACAGTAGTCAAGACATCCTGCTATGTGGTACACCTCATCACAAAAGGGTTCTCATTCAAAAAAAATGAGGTCATTGTTCCCCTCTACTCGGCATTCATTATACCCATTATAGAGTACAACGCCCCTTTTGGAATGTACCTCACAAGACATCTGCAGCAGCTGGAAAGGCCACATAAGTACCTCACAAAGAGGATTACTGGCCTCAAACAAATGCCCTACACTCACCATCTCAAAAAACTCCAGCTTTACTCTGTAGCATATTGCCTACTCCAAGAAGAACTCTGCCTAACATATAAAGCTATGTTAAACACAGAGCTGTTGGAAATGCTACACCTAAAGAAATCCCAATCCCTCCAAGCTACACACTCTAGGGACCTAAACCTTGTCAACACAATGAATAGGACATGCTGGAGGGAAAGATTCCTGTCCCAGAGACTTCCTATACTCTGGAACAAGCTATCCATCTATGTCAAGCAAAGTTCCTCATTAGCACTCTTCAAGAAAAATCTTGATGAGTGGATGGGAAATAGGAAATACACCCCGGGGATCACTTCTGTGGCTCTGCTCAACAGGGGCACAGGAAATTAACTTTCTTAGGTGGCGTAAGCCAGGGAACCTTGTTGACTAGGCTTACTTAGGCCCTTGGGCCGATAGCCTAGTACTTAACTATGAACCTATGACTACAACACCACAGTATGCTTAGCTTATATGTACACGAAGGTACAACAGCATCTTAGCTGTAATAAGGTTTTGTGTGCATACTGAAGCTTTTTTCCCAAAAATATTCTCATACTTGTTTATTCTTATCAGTATAATTAAAACTAGCTAATTACACAATTTCTCTCTTAATACACTTTAGTTTATTTTGAAAATACTGACTAATCATTTATGGTCCCATCTTCTATGCTTTGACCCTATAATCTAGTTATATTATTTCTCTGTAATATTTCAGCTGTACCTGGTTACAAAAAATAAATTCATTTTCATTGGAATGTGTCTAAATTAAAAAAGTAGTGTTAAACTAAGCAGACAATGGTTGTTAATATGTTTTCACATTTGAATATTTTCCTGTATTGCATTGCATTAAAAAAGCTGATTGATTCTTTACCTAAGCAACTACAACTGTATGCATTTAACTGAACAGAGGCATAATTTGTTATCTCTACATGGTAAGAAGTTATATTATCTGAGTCCTAATAAAACTAATGGGGCTGACACACTGAAATAATATGGAACATGTACCTAGTCCATTTTAAATCAGTGTGTCTTTTTTCACTTTCATGAAGATAGCCAAGACCAGCACATTAGTGCCCATTAAATATAAGGCAACAATAAAATACTGTTGCAGGACATGTAACCAGCCACTTCATTTTGAAATGTTCATTCATTTTGCTTGAAATAACTGATAAATTAAATGCTTTACAGCATGAATACATTCAAAGAATCATGGAAATACCAAAGCCTCATGTATTAGTGAGTAATTGTTCTCCTTCGGTATAGACTATAGGCTTATTGATTAATACATTTAGACAGATACTCCAATTCTAAGATTTAAAACAGAAATGCATCACTAGATGTTTGAAATGCTAAGCAACACTCTCTCTAGGCACTATTCATAAACAGTATATGTCTTAAAGTAAGGAGGTAGAATTGCATAGCAATGCCCTTTGCAATTCAGAAAACTTTGTGCACAGTGAGATAAGACAGTACGTACAGTCATACTCCATTGTGTAAGCACAGAACTCCATGCAAGGAATATGAAGGCAAAGGATCCCCCAGGATTATACGAAATTCACAAACACAACTCAAATTGCACATAGTCTGATCTCATTGGAGTAAATGACAGGATCCAAACTTAATATGTGCATCAGTCCCTGATCCTTGTTGAAGTATTGCTTAGCTATCAATGCTGAACAATAAGTCATTACTAAACTAAAATAAACAACCAAAAACAATCTTTATGGCCTATGCACCTAGCAGTGATGCAGTGGTACTCCAGCCAATAATGGCACTTGCTCTAAAGCCAATAACAGCACTTTAAGGGATAGTGTCCAACCTTTTTCAATAGCAAGGCTTGACAGAAACTAAATATAATATAAATAATACAGTCTGTGAGACAGATAGAATTATTGTATAGTTGAAGAGCTCTGTCGCTTATGTGCATAATGTTTCAGCTTTGCTCAAAAGGTCACTCTCCACAGTTCAGTGATCACCATACCTCTTGAAGAATTCCCACTACAGTTTAGCTACAGATCACTTTAAAATCCTAAAAGCCTGCTGACATAATGCCTGCAAAAGTGATCTTCTAAATTTG
The DNA here is from genome assembly GCF_019279795.1 of Protopterus annectens. NCBI lineage: Eukaryota > Metazoa > Chordata > Ceratodontiformes > Protopteridae > Protopterus > Protopterus annectens. The sequence goes on along the minus strand of NC_056734.1, from coordinate 580,122,849 downwards.
CTTAATAACTTGTTATAGTTCTCAGTGATGTGAGGCTGTTCATTACTCATTCTGATACCAGAAAGTTTTATTCTGACTGATATGGCTCTCACCCCAAGTTTGTTTCAATTGGATTTGAACACATTTATTGTTTTCCACTGAAGACGATATTCGCTATTTGGTATAGAATATGGAACACGGTTTGCCAGCTGTGGTCTTTTAATGAAGCTGCAACAGTAATAAAAGAAAATACTCTCAAAGCTGGCTATGTTAAACTTTATTAACACATTGAGTCCGCTATTTATTTTCAAGTGTACAGTATAAAATTGTAAGAAGAACTGAAGAACCTGAAATTTGTAAAATAAACTTCATTTTCCTTTTTTCTGCAAAACAATTCCTTGGTTATCCAATATTTTCAAAGTTATCCTAGCCTGAATCGGCTAGGTTAGTAATAGTCTACAAACTGATGACATATTATTTACCTATGAACCCAGTGCAACAAAATCCATCATGTGACAGAAATAATAACTGCAGTGGCTTCTCTACAGTCCAGCTATTAATAACTGTTCATCACATCGTAACTGAAGAAAATGAAGAAAACCTTGTAGCTTCACACTTTTATTCAAAAACTTGACCGCTTTCGTCCACGTATCTCGAATTCATCAGAATACTAAAACAATCTACAAGCATGTTTAAATACTATAAAACTTTGAAATTACAACCCCGCACAATCAACGCAACCTATCATAAAATCACATTAATTAAAAGTTCCCCACCAAGGTAAATTTAACTCTTACAATACTGGTGCACAGCCATTTCTTCTTTCATCTACCATACTTGGGTATTCTGCCTCTACCACTTAGGCAGCCTAGCAATATTGCCATCAAACATCACATTAAAGTAACCCCCCTATTGGTAGCCTAGTCTCCTTTTTGATACGTCTCTTAATGATGTACCAAAACCTCACTCAGGTCATAAAAGTTCCATCTGTTGAGATCATGGTGGTCTGTCCCTGAACTGTATACTACCCATCTCCCCTCCTTATCCTTCCAACTATCCTGATATGGCCAACCTGGTGTCTCATGAATTTAATGTAATAAATACCATATAATACAATATAATACATTATGATTAATACAATTACATCCCTTTTTGTAGATTTTACTCACCTGTATCTCACCCGTCCCCTCCAGAACTTTATATTGCATATTTTGTTCCTTTATTTTGCTTTCTGCAGTAAAGCTACTCTCCACTTGTTTTTTAATAGTTCCCCATAAACTGCTTTAGATTTTACATGTGTGGAGAAGCCTTTACATTCCAGATATTTTATTATTTTGGAGTTTGGATCCAAGATTGTGTCTACTCTCCAAACTGAATCATTTGCCTTCATCTTTATATTTATTCGACTTCTAAAAAGGTAGTCAATACAGAACAAGGCACAAATAGGAAACCTACTCCCTTAATTTAGCAAGCAGCCTCCACTCCCTGTTGGGCAGAAACAACCACATATTCAAAAACATACCACTTATCAACTGCAACACAAAGTGTTTAATATGCATTTATTGGCTAGTCATCTTATGAAGTACATAAAATTATAAAGTGATGGCTGCACAAAAATAGGGAGGAACACATCACCTTGTTTACACGGCTGGAGTGTAGCACCAGAATAATTGGCCACGTATCAGTTTAGCCACTGTGGGTGAGATGTAGCTGCTCATCTACATATTCTCAGGGGTACACAGGCTGATAGACTGGCTACCTTTACTCCAAGGCTGGCATAATGGTTAAGGTGTTTACCGTACAGACAAAGTACACAGTTTGATTCTTGACATTGAGGGAAATTAGACAGGTTTAAAATGGCCCACAGGAGCAGCTAGCCTAGCACGTACCTGTGAACCTATTAATATAACCACATCCCATCCTTTCAGGTTAGCAGTCTCATTCCCAGCCTCCAAGTTCGCTTTCATCTGCTACACCCTTAATAGTAAAATCTGGATCAGCGAAGTCTGACTCTATGCCATCCTCACCACTGGTACTGCAAGCCAGAACCTCCAATTTATTAGGCAATTCAAAATTGCTTCTTATTTAGGGATTTCCTCTCAGCTGAGTGCTTGTCCTGTCTCTTAGCATCCTTTACACTTCTTGCCTTTCAGGGATTTTATTGCAGATATCAAGCTGGGTCTGTCCCTCCCCTTTTGCATTGCAGCCCTTTGATCCTTTCCTAATGGCACATAATCAAGCCCCTTAGTATTGCTTTTGTCATTAAAAACTATTCAGCCTCTCCAGTCATGTAGAAAGTATGGCATCCATCACCTTGTATAAAATACAATGTCTCTAGGAACCCTAGTTGGACCAGAACCTCCCCATCCTTGGCCTGCCTAACTGAACAGAACTGTCCCATATGTCTTGTGCTTTCAAAGTGACCTCTCTATCATTATCATAAACAATTTTACAATGAAGTTCCTAGGCAGGTTGTTTTCAGTTTAGACTGAACTCTATGGGGCCTCTCAACAGTCAGCTGACCCACTAATTCCAGGAATGGCTACAACTCCTTCCTTATGAAAAGCATAGGATTAGAGCTCTCCACTCTCTCTCTCATTCTATCTCACCTCCCCGGTACACAATTTATTTCCGATTATTTTAATGGGCTCAATTTTCAATGCCTTCAGTTCTTCCTCCACCAGATTTCTATCTCTTGAAGCCCCTATAAATGGGTTGCTGCAGTTTGTTGCTGCTCTTCCAGCTGCTTCTTCTGGCACTGTATCACTTCTGGCACCTGTTTTAAAATGGCATCATGCTAGCATACTGTGGTCTCGGAGTGCTATTTGTATTAGGGTGGATAGCCCTTCTATTGCTGATAGGATATCTCTGATACCCTCTATGGAGTCATTTCCCTCCTACCTCTATAATGCCAGCAGATCATGCATTGGTTCACAGACAGAGACATAAATGCCTATATTTCACTGTGACATCCAATGGAAAAAAAAACAGAATGCAATCCCTCCTGTGCATTCATGGCTGTATTATTCTCCTTGGCACACTCAACAGTTCAGGTTTCCTCTAACACATTTAAAGTTAATATTCTGCCTGACAGGAGCAGAGATCTAATTTAGGGTACCCTTCCCTTTCACATGTATATTTAACTACATGCACAGAAGCTACAGAAATACAAACAAATTAGTCATTGAAATTCTTTCATCTAGTGTCTGGATGAAGAAAACTTCTGTTTTTTTAATAAAGTATATATTGGACAGCAATTGCATCTGAATGCTTGCTACTACATAATCCGGAGCTGGTTGACTATAAACTGTTGGTAGTAGTAGTATTACTCATCTGGCTGCCGTGCCGTTTTGCACTACTTACTAAAAGACACATTGGAACACACAATATGTGGTTAAATGGCTGTCTCATTGGCTTCAATAGTGTTATTGTTACAAGCCAAGCAAAACTTTACATTTTTAATATCTGATTTCTTAATTCTGTCATTATTAACAAGTATATAAAACATAAATGGACAACTCGTACCATAGCCACTGACAAAAATCTAACCAGGAAACACTCCGATCTATATTAAAACAACGAAAAATTAAAACCTCGAACGCTTGGATGAGCAAAATCGCAGGTAATCGAAATTGCTATTGTGGGGGGCTGTGCCCCCACCCCCCCTTAAAAATATATTCCAACTCCGAGATCACACTACAGTGAGGAAAGGGCAATTTTTCCGATCTTCACTGTACCGCAATCTCACAATATCGATTTCGATTACCTGCATTTTTGCTCATCCAAGTGTTCGGGATTTTAATTTTTCGTCATTCTAATAGGAACTCGAAACACTCAGAGTATTCCTGTACCACATCCCTCACCACGTCAGATTCCATATATACATATGAAAAAGTGTGTCTAAGACAGACACTGAGAGAGAAAGATGCTCTCAACGTACAACTGGCAGGTAGAAATGGCAGTGATGTGTGTCAGCTGAAGCATTTTATTTCTAACAGAGCAAGTCATTATTATGGCAAATTTTTGTATGATTTCACCTACATGACTAAGCTGATCCATTTGTTTAAACAAATCTGTCATGTCATCACCCTTCCCCCATCTGACAAATACATAAATTATGTCAGCACTGTTAAAACAGCACCTTTTGTTCTCTGTCTCCAGCTTGTATTTGCTTTACAATCAGATAAGCTACAATGGTCTGTGTTATTGAATTCCAGTAAGGAGGAGGAGAAAGGGTACTTCTGTATGATACTGCTCAATCCAATTTCCTCACATTCTTGTTCATTCACTTTTAAGGTAATAGAGAGAATCCTAGAAACTAAAAACTTCAATGGAAAAATTGATACGACTGCCCCTTATTCCATAACACTGGGTACAGCTTTACTAGTTCTTTCACAAGATTTCTACTTTCAAGAGCTGCTTAAACTGTTAACAAAAAGCAAAGGCTGAATTTTTCAGTAATGATTCAAAATTAAAATAGATAAATGCAAAATTTCTTTTGTCAACAGGGCAAAGTTGCATAATGCTGTTACAATATACAGTAGCTGAAACATGAGAGATACTGCCATACAACAGTCAATGATAGTAAGAGATATGCTGACAGATTCACTGCCAACTTTATCCCAACCCTCTCCCCCCAAAGGACCAATCACAATACCAGTAGATTGCTAGGCACCCTGTATTACTGCTGCAAAGGTTAAAACAGCACTGTCCAAGGCCAAGAATACAACTTCTATGAGACCTGACAATATCCCTGTCTATGTTCTACATGAACTAGAGAGTGAACTGGCACCACACCTGCGTGCCCTGTTCAGTCACAGTCTGACCTCAGGCCTTGTCCCTACCGAATGGTGCACTGCTATAGTCATCCCTCTCCACAAAGCGACTACCGACCCTGGGAACTATCACCCCATTAGCCTGATGAGTCTGATATAAAATCTATGGAACGCATCATCATGGACCTACTAAAACAAGGATATAAGGAATCGCCAAACTCTAGATCCTGCACAGTTTTGTTTTGTGAAGGGTAGATCATGCCTGCTCAATCTGGTCGACTTCTTTGAGTCAGTCACTAGAGCTGTGGATGAAGGCAAGGTGGTACATACAGCCCACCTTGATCTGGCCAAGTCCTTTGACACCATTCCCCACTCAGGAATCACAGAAAAACTCACTAAGCTAGGCATCAACCCCTTATCTCATTAGGTGGGCTGCAAACTGGCTCACAGACAGAACCCACAGTGTGAAAGTAGCTGACTCCAACTCAGATTGCTAACCAATCATGAGTGGAGTCCTGCAGGGTTCGGTCCTGGGTCCTTTCCTGTTTGGTATCTACTTCTCTGAAGTCCAGGCCAACACAAAGGGACTCTGGCTGACAAAGTTCACAGATGATTGCAAGCTGGGAGCTATTAGCAACTTCCCAAGTAATGCTGACATCCTGCAGAAAGGCCACACTGAGAGCAACGACTGGTGTCAGAACCAGGGCCTTAAGCTCAGTGCCAAAACTTGTGTCCTCATCCCATTTGGAAAAAAACTTGGTTCCCATGAATTATCACAATGATGGCAGTCCAACACAGAAGGCGTTAAGAGATCTGGGAACACAGGTTGACAGCAACCTCTCTTTTGACCACCACATTGCCACTGTGGTCAGAAAGTCCTTCTATGCAGCATATCTCATTACTAAGGTTTTTGCATCCAGGAAGAAAGAGGTCATTGTCTCCCACTACTCTTCTCTCATTAGGCCAATCATCAAGTACAATGCCCTATTTGTCATGTACCTCACTAGACACCTGCAACAACTAGACAGGTCACAAAAGTACCTCACAAAAATGATCCTAGGCCTTAAACAGTTGTCTTATAGAGACAGACTCAAAGAACTCCAACTATTCTCGGTTTCATATTGCCTACTTAGAGGTGATCTCTACTTGACTTACAAAGCCATGGCTGACCCAGCTCTGTCAGAAATGCTACATCTAAAGAAATCCCAATCCCTCCACACCACATGCTCCAGAGACCTCAACCTCATTACCACAATGAACAGAACATGCTGGAGGGACAGGTTCATAACCCAGAGACTGCCCATGCTATGGAATATACTTCCCATACATGTCAAACAGAGCTCCTCACTGGCCCTCCAACAGAAAGCTTGATGAGTGGATGGGAAATAGGAAATTCACCAACAAAACACAATGCTATGCACATAGGGTATGCACGGTCCGAATATACCAAATCAGCAACAATTGGCCAGCATAATGTGAACCTAGGCACTGGAAATAAAAAGACACCCAAAAAAAGCTAAATGAAGTACATAGCTTTTTATTTGCAAACCGGTTTCGGCTAAAACGCCTTCATCAGTGAAAAAAGTCTATGTTACATGTCATAAATCACATAAATATTTATATGCAACCCCAACCAATGGGAAACATAGTATGTTCCCGCTCCTAGTCCTGATTACATATACAATGAGATAAACAAAAAATAAGCAATAAAAATGTTCTAAGCAAAAACAAGGCAAGAAGATAATTCCTAAATAATGATATCATAATAATTATATACACAAAATGTATATGTATATAAAAATACATATCTTATTGGTAATAAGAATAAAAATCAAAATAGGAATGAAAAATCTGAAATATAGGCATCCCTAATGTCTGAGGTTTAACAAAGTACATACCAAAGGTACTGGAAAATACATATGGGTAGAAACAAAGTATAATATAGCCAACATAATTATAACTTAAATGATTACAGGTAATGTTGTATCCCTGAGTATAAACAAAAGTAATATAAAGATGCAAGTGTAAGAAATCCAAATAACTGACAATGATACACAGATAGATAACAAAAATTGGAAACCAGAATCTAAGTAAAAAATTATCATTGCAAAAAACAGTGAATAAAACAAGTACATATATTAAATAAGAAATATCTAACAAACCATATCTCAAGATAAGAGTGTTATGGTATAGATATGCATAATGTTATGTGACAAAATCATAGTCCACAAATATAAAGAAGCTTGACATAATCATACAAATAATATAAATGAAATATATAAATGAGGCACGGCACAGAGTCCCATAAACTGAAAGACATTATGTGAAAAAAATTTTGAGAAAAACATTTTTTTTTTTTTTTAACAAATGGTCATTTAAGCCTGGGGGAAATAATCCAATATTTCTCCTTATGGTTGAGAATACTGTGCCATCCTTGTGAGTTGCTTCTATCTCCAATGATTTTGTTGATAATCATAAATCTAAACTGAGCATTGTGATGTTTCAGAGTATGTCTATAAAGAGCATTCGTTTCTTTTTTGTTTTTGATATCACTCTTGTGTTCATTCATATGGATTCTAAGGGACTGGGAGGTTTGTCCAACATAAAAAGCTGAACATTGGCAGGTAGCCAAATAGACCACCCAGCTACTGCTACAGTTACCAAAAACTTTGGATTCATACACTCTGCTAGTATTCCTACTGGTAAATTGTTTAAGTTTGCTAACCTATTTGCAAGACCCACAGTGACCACAGGGGAAAGTGCCCAACAATTCATCTCCAGACATAGTCATTTGTTTGTATATGGCTCCCCCACTTTCTTTGTTCTTAAAGTGAGAGAACAAAGAACCCAGTGTTTTACCACGTCTATATGTAAAGTGACACTGTGGGCCCAAAAGTTGTCTGAGCTGGTCATTAGCCAAAAGAATGTTCCAATATATGTTGATTATACTTCTAATAGCATTATGATTTCTACCATAAGAGGTAACAAACCTGATGGTTGATTTGGATGGATTGATATCCCGTGCTTTGTATTGTAATAGTGTGTTCCTATCTGCCTTGGTAGACCATTCACATGCCCTAACAATATCCTGATGTTTGTAACCTCTGTCTACAAATCTATTGTACAGATCTAAACTGGCTCGTTCGTAATCTTGTTGTGTTGAACTTATGCGTTTGATACACATAAATTGTGATTTGGGTATGTTGCGAATGGTGTGGCGTGGGTGCATACTTGAAGCATGGAGTAATGTATTATATTGGGGGTATTTACGATATGTCCTAGTGCTTATGGGTATGATCCATATTTCTAGAAACTGTAACATCCAAAAAACTGATGGTTTGTAAATGGTATGTGACAGTGAACTCGATCCCCCAAATATTGCCATTCAGATATTCAACAAATTCCTGTAAGTATGTAGCATCCGAACGCCACACCATCCAGCAATCATCTAAGTATCTGCGCCAAATGTCAATTTCTACAAGATAAATGTTGTGAAGTGGATCATATATCATACATTCTTCGAAAAAAGCCATGAATAGATCTGCATAGATTGGGGCAAAAGATGCTTCCATGGCAGTACCCTGGAGCTGCCAATAGCATTCCCCTTGGAAATAAAAAAACATTTTTGTTCAATACATGTTCCGCCATACAGATTAACAATGTATTAAACCCAGGTGGATATAGGGCAGACTGCTCTAACCAATACTGAAGAGCTTGTAAGACCCGCCCAAAGGGGTATGCTAGTGTATAAAGCTTTAACATCTAATGAGCACATAAGCCAACTGGGCTCCAATTGCATATCCTCAACAATCTGTAAAAATTGTGTGGTGTCCTGTAATCTTGCCCTAACTAGAGTCAGTAGAGGTTTTAGATATTGTGTTAGGAACATGGATAATGGTTCTGTCAAAGATCCAATGCCAGAAACAATGGGTCTGCCTGTGGGTTTGGAAATTGATTTGTGAATTTTGGGGAGAAGATATAGGACCTGTTTCTGTGGGTCTTTAACCATGAGATGAACAGTGTTCTGGCTAATACCTTCTTCTTCAGCTTGATTCAAAAAGGAATCTATATCCTTCTTAAACACTGGAGTGGATCAATAGCCATACTCATATAACAACTGGTGTCAGATAGTTGTGACCTGCCCTCATTGAGATAATAGCTCATGTTCATAACTACTACTGCTCCGTCTTTGTCTGCCGGTAGGATTGCAATGTTGTGATTATTCCATAGCTGTTGCAGAGCCGTGATCTCAGAAGGTGATAAATTATGCCAGAGTATGCTGAATTCCTTGTGTTGGAAATGTAGATCCCTAAGTATTGATTGTAAAAAAATGGATATGTGTTTGTTCATTGGTGGTTGAAATTCAGATTTGAAGAATCTGAATTCATTAGATCTTTGAGAGTCCCTGTCTGAAAAAAATAGTTTCAAATTGAGATTACGACAAAAGCTAAGAACATCCATAACAACATTATATTCATCAGAGAAAAACCCTGGTACAAAACCAAGTCCTTTATTCAACAATTGTTCTTGTTCATGTGACAATGTTACATCAGACAAATTTAAAACATTTTGATAAACACAATCAGTTACGTGAGAAGGTTCTGTATCAACCCCTCTAAGGAGTTGGTTTTTGTTCCTGTGCTTATGTTTGCGTCCACCCCGATGCCTTGTTCCATTTCTAAAGGGACCGACATATTGGATTTTTTGCGATTGAGTGATTCTCTATATCCAACACTATCATTATCTATGTAGGAGAAATCCTCCCCTGATGTACTAGTATTGGACTTCTCCCTGGTTTTTAGAATAGATCTGGGTCTTTTTCTAGCTCTAGTAACTGCTGTCCCCTGGTTGACATCCATAAACCTGACTGTTCTATTGGACTCGAAGGGACTTCCTCTCTGGTAGTCTGAGATGTCCCTGTTAAATTTTTTAATTTTCCTTTCCATGGTTAATTTGCCATGGTTTGCCAGCTCCTTGGACAATTTTTTTGGTTGATTCCATGAATGTGGGCAGAGACTCAAATTTTTTACATTCCTCACATAATGCTCGGACTTCAGTGAGGTTAATGTCAACCATTCTTTCATAATATTGTGCCAATATTTTGACAAACAACATGGATGCTTGTTGCAAAGCCTCATTCCATTCATTGGTTAGTCTCTTTTCAAATCTACCAACCAAAGGTTGTAAATGGATCCTTAGACCCCTTGGAGCAATGTTTTTGCTTAAATATGCACGAAACAGTCTTAAATGCCAAATGTTTGATCTTAAATTTTTGAGTCGGTTATTTGGATTTCTTACACTTGCATCTTTATATTACTTTTGTTTATACTCAGGGATACAACATTACCTGCAATCATTTAAGTTATAATTATGTTGGCTATATTATACTTTGTTTCTACCCATATGTATTTTCCAGTACCTTTGGTATGTACTTTGTTAAACCTCAGACATTAGGGATGCCTACATTTCAGATTTTTCATTCCTATTTTGATTTTTATTCTTATTACCAATAAGATATGTATTTTTATATACATATACATTTTGTGTATATAATTACTATGATATCATTATTTAGGAATTATCTTCTTGCCTTGTTTTTGCTTAGAACATTTTTATTACTTATTTTTTGTTTATCTCATTGTATATGTAATCAGGACTAGGAGCGGGAGCATACTATGTTTCCCATTGGTTGGGGTTGCATATAAATATTTATGTGATTTATGACATGTAACAGACTTTTTTCACTGATGAAGGCGTTTTAGCCGAAACCGGTTTGCAAATAAAAAGCTATGTACTTCATTTAGCTTTTTTTGGGTGTCTTTTTATTTCCAGTGCCTAGGTTCACATTATGCTGGCCAATTGTTGCTAAATAGGAAATTCACCCTGGGGATCACTCCAGTGGCTCTACTCGACAGTGGCACTGGAAACTAATGTTGTGTGGCATGATGCCAGGGTAATCCTATGGGATAGTCTTGTAAACGCTCCAGGGCCATTAGGCTAGTACACACCTATGAACCTACGACATATAGCACCAAGCCACAGTTGTTATGACTCAGGCATAGCCCCCAGAGTTAGCCATGTTCATTAAGATTTACTGATTTTTTCATAACATTAAACCTGTTTAAGAAAGAATGCACATTATTAATTGAGCAAAGTCCATTGAAAGATTCCTTATCACTACCTATATGAAGCCTTTTATAAGATTTACTTCAAACTGGGAAGCATAAAAGTGTTTTTCTTTTTGAACCTGTTTTATAATATTTAAAGGCCATTACTTAGATTTTCAATGCACAGAAATGGAGAGGACTGTTTTTGGTACTGTGCAATGGATCTGCACTTTCTGGGGCCTCAAATATCCAGTTTTAATCCAAGAGTTGTTGGGGCCTTAATTGCAGGAATTAGGAGCCTAGTCCAAAATGAATTCCTATGGACAATGTGTCAGTCAGCCAGCCAGCTTCACCTTCCATTTCCTTGAGTTTAAACTAGCTGCAGCTTCAACTGGGTGAAACAGATTGGTCTAAGCTGCAACTCACATAATCCTCTAAAGAAAACATCCTTCAAATGAGGCCCCCCTCCACCCCCTATACTTACTAAGTTGCACATTCACAAAATAAAGGGAAAAAAGCCATACTAAATGAATCACTGCCATTCAGCAAACAGAGACCGCCTAGATGTTATTTTGTTTGTGAAATAGTCATCCAGTATTTATGTATCAAAGACACTGAAACTCGCAGGTGTATAATTTATATAGTTTAATCTCAGGGAAGCTTATAATAAATTACAGATGAGTAGACAGAGTAGAACAAAGTTTTACAGCTTCAAACTGCAGCAGTGAAGTAACTCATACCCTATATTCCCAGTCCTGCACTTGGATTTAGTTATCCTTTGCTTTCTGCTCAAGTCATACAGAGATCAGGTCCAAAAATCAACAAAAGCAATGAAAAAAATTTGTTCATTAAAAAAAAAAAAAAAACACCCAGCTGAGCCATGGTAAGTAAATGGATATTTAGCTAATTCGCAAATAACATAGTGCAAGTATTCCAATGTGTAGACTGATTCTAATAAAAATAATTTGGGCCCTGTAATGAGGGAGAAGTGACATTCTTTCTTTTACTTTCAATGTTGTTGTGTCTTTCGGCTTTTCCTGGTTAGGGGTCGCCACAGCGGAACTCCGGTCTGCTAATGATTGGCAGTAGATTTTTACATGCTGAGTTGCCGGCTCTGACGCACAACCTTCAACGAAGGCACGCCCATTCACGCATGTCTCCACACAGAAGACACTCTAGCTGAGAATCGAACAGGACAACATCTTACTGTGAGGTGACAATGCTACCACAGCACCACCACCGCACTTGTGCTAAATTATTCAGGGACAAGGGGCAGCAGACCTTTGCAGGTCAGCAGTGGGCATGGTTTGATGGAATATCAATCCACTGCACAACACATGAACACACACATACTACACACACTGTCATATCAAAAATGTTGTGATCTGTCAAATAAGGTTTCAGGGACTTACTGGAATACAAGAGATTAACAAGTGGACATGGATAAGACACCTACTCATGTGTACTGGGCATATCATGTATTGTGAATGCTTTTTAAGAAATTAATAACTTTTTCTGTAAAAGTGAGATGCAGCTTAATACGAACACTACCATTACTACACTATAAAACCTTACAAATTACTATAATCTGCCTATTAAGCCTTTGAGAAAAGAGTTGGGAATTTAAAAGTCAATGCTGTAATTACTTTTATGGTGTCTTTCACATCATTACACTGCCAGATTGTAAGCAAAACTCACTGGGTCATTTTAAGGTGACTTTATTGATGTTTAATGGTATTTGAATGCTACAATGAGCATATGTGCATCATATTCCCCCTGGTATTATGTAAGCTTATTAAGCAAGTCTGATAGGAGTGAAAATCAGTGCATGCAAAACAATTCTTTTACTGTCTTTGGTTACATTTTCATACAAAAGCTTATGTAGTCCAGGGTGTAACAGAGGTGAGAGAAGGAGGTATATGCATGGTCAGTCATAGTCTGACTACATCCTTTATCCATATTGGCTGTGGAGATTTGGACCCTATCCTGACACTCAGTGGGCACATGATAGAGAAACATATGTAGGACAGTATGCCAGTCTATTGCAGGAGACACACACAAACTCTCTCACTTACATCTACAGGCAATGTGGAGGCTCAACCAGCTTACCTACAGCATATTTCTGAGATGTGAGACAAAACCACAGTACCCACATAGAACTCACACAGACATAGGGTGGATTCACATGGAAGGCATCCTAACCAAGAAATGACCTGGATAATCAAGCCCTGTGAGGCAGCAAATGCTAAATGCTGCACTGCTATGTATCTTGGCAATAGAAAAGTTTGTATTCCAGCTTTTTATTTTTAGAAACTGCTTCTTACAAGGACTGCTGTTGATTATTTAAAGAGAGAGAGCCAAGACACAGTGTTTTCTGATAACGAAATTTAAAGGCAAAATAAGACTGATGTTCTGGATATTTCTTTATAAATAAACCTTCCATCTGTGTTCTATGATTACAACACTACTACCTTAATTCAAACATTCTTTGCCTACCAAGCTGAATATGGAAACCAGTGTAACTAATATTACACTTCCATAGATTTACAGGTTTATAGGGTTACACCTGACTAATGACCACCAAGATCTTTATAAGCCTTGCTATGCAACCAAACCCAGTTTTGTCACAGAGTACCTTGGACACCTACATGGTGGGATATGTTAGTATGGAGGTACCCAAGGGTTATGTTAGGGATTATTTCACTTACTCTCAACCTCTGCCCATCAGAGACATGAGGGCAAGCCCAGGGGTTAGTTTGCAGCTTTTCCTTCCAATGATCAAGGTTTGATTTGAATAGGGTCAGGGATGAGCTCTGCTTTAGTGGATGGCAAGCATATTCCATAGTGCAGGGATCCTTTGAGACACATATCCATGTCTCGACTATGTTCCATTTATGTAGCAGGCAACATTCAAATCCTTGGATCTAGGGTTTCTGGTGCTGTTAGTTTTATGGATGTGGAAGAGATCCATCAGAGCTGGATCTGAGGATGCCTTATATGCCAGGCAGAGATTGCCTCTCAGTAACCTGTAAAGGACTGAGTACAGAAATAGAAGTAGGACAGGGTATTCATACCCTTGATTCTCCAGGCGAGGAACCTTTGATGGCATTCCATCTGTTGCAAGTGTCTGATTAGGTACATGGCATTGTACTCGATGGGTCTGATAAGTATTGAGTAAAGTAGTATTATGACTTCCTTGGACCTGGATACCATATCCTTGTTTGAGTTGGGCAATATAGAATGATTTTCTTAACCATTCTGGCAGTGTGTTTGTCAATGGCTGGATTAATGTCTGTGTGTGTTCCCAGATTCCTAACTACTGGATCAACTCTTAATAGGTTTATAGGTTGCTACTAGGCCTTTGTAACCCTAGCCATGGACCCCAAACCAATTTTGTCCCCAAGTACCTAGGGTATCTATTTGGGAGAGTATGTTAGTAAGGAGATATCTATGGGGCTCATGGGGGATGTTAGTTGAAGAAACATTATAATTACTGATGGCCTCTGTCGATCAGAAACATGGGAGCAAAACTGGGGATGAATTTTCGATTTGCCATCCAATGGTCAAGGTTTCATTTTAATAGGGACAGGGGTGAACTCTGCTTCACATGGATAGGGAGCTTAATCTATAACACTTGGGATCCTTGAGTCACATATCTGTCCCTCCAGCATGTTCTTTTTAAGTCACAAGTGAAGTTCAAATCCTTGGACTAAATGTTTCTAATGCTGTTTGTTTTCTGGATGTACAAAAGTCACATTGGAATGGATCTGAGGATGCTTTACAAGCCTTGCATAGGTCACGACTTATGAGCCTGTAGGATACTGAATACAGAGACAGGGCATTTAGGTGATCTGTGGAGAACAGGGCATTCATGCCCTGGTTTCTCCTGTTGAGGAACCTTTGTGAACGTTCCAACTGTTAGAAGTCTCTGGTTAGGTACATGCCAAACGGGACATTGTACTCAATGATATGTCCGATAATAATATGCCTTGGTGACCTTCTAGAAGAAATCAACTAAGTTAAGTAGACACAACCTTCAATTAACAAAGCTAAACTGGGACTGGTCCAGCATCTGTATGTTTCCAATGTCCTTGTTGATCACTTCCAAGATAATTTGTTCCATGTGTTTGCATAGTAGACTTGTCAGACTGATAGGTCTGTAGGTCTTGGGGTCAGTTAATGGTCCAACTTTATGAAGAGGGATAACCACTGCAGTTAACCATTCAATTGGTTCACAACCTGTTTTGAGAGAGTAGTTGAAGAGTGCTCAAGTGGTACTGATAGGTCATGTTTTACACTACTCAAGAGGCAGCAAGGGATTTATTGGGGCCCATTGAGGCAGTGTGTTTGGCCTAAGCAACTGTCTCCAGAACCTGATACCTGCTACCTGCTAACAGTTAGAGAAGTTTGCTAGTAGGGATTTCACAGGGGGGGGTGGGGGTGGGGGTGCTGAAGCTTCAGCTAAATTTATCTGCCAGTAGAGTCACTACCTCTCCCTGATCAGTGAAGATGGTGCTGTTAATCATGAGCTCTTCACACTGCAGAATGTTACTTTAAGGTTCCTAAACAAGGCCTTGTGATTGATCTTAGCCTGGAAGGCTATCCTGACCACACAACTGGCCTTGTTGGACTTTATTAGACCTCTTAGTTACTTGTTTAGCTGAAGCAGAGAACACTTGTCTGTATGAGAATTACTCTTTCTGATTTTGGCCATGAGTTTTTTCTTTTGTTACATACCCTGCTAAGGTAAGGATTCCACCAGTGGGGTTTGTTTTTGATGTTAGATTTGGGCTTACATCAGTAAGTACATCAATAAAGCTATTTACATATTTGTACAGGAATTCTGTGAATAATCCTGTATAAGTAGCTGTATTCTCAGGGTTTGGGACAGCCATGAATTTTGACAAACTATTGCATGATAGAATGTAGTTTGTTTTAGAATAGTTTCTAACTGATACAGGTTTAGATGGGTTTTCCAGATTAATTTTTATTTCAAAGGAAACATCTTTGTGGTCTGACCTCACCAATGAAGACTTGACAAGGGAATGATGCAACGCCCTCCCATGTTGGTGAGTACTACATTCAAAATTTGTATGATCCTCTCTTTGGAGCATAGATTATCTAGTCCATGGTGTTCATGTTGATAAAGTCCAGAAAATGATGTACCTGTGAGTTAGAGGCTGGGTACATTATCCAGACTATGGAGACAGTTAAAGTCTCCCATGAACAGGGTATTTCATTTAGATGGCGAGTGCCTCTAGCATAGAGTATATCTAGGTAAGAGTTAAAAGCTTCGTCATAGAGGCTGACCTGTAGCTGGCCAGGACATGGTAAGGAAGCTTGAATATGAAGACCTGGACATGAATGAACTCTAGGGCAACATCCTGTTTAACCAAGGTGGAGTTGGATTTGTTGCCAACATCGATTGACAAACCTTCATCATTATCCCATGTGTGCTGCTGTTGGCCTAAATGTGTGGAAGGCACTGCAGCCTTGTACTGCAGGAGTACTTTCTGCAGCTTTAAACCAAGTCTTAGTAACAGCACAGATGTTCACATTCTCCAGAGTGAGGACAATTTGTAGGGTGTGGAGTTTATTGGTTCAGCTCCTAACACCTTAAGGTTGCTTTGAGTTTTTTTTTTAATCTTGGTAGTTTTGTCATTCTAAGATTGCCTAAAAAAGACAATAAGGGGTGGATAAAGTTTTAGCCAATATCCAAAAGCCTGGGGGAAGAGTGGGGAGATGCAGGCCATCCTTAGCAAATCAATGTGGTCTATTAACCATGTCTTACCATGCTAGTAGATAAGAGATCTCCCTGCATTGACACCAAAACACAATTAAAATAAAGCATTTTTGTTCATACTGTGGCATCATCCTTGATGAAGGTAAATTGCTTCTCAGTGCAAGTATCGTACTTGTCTGAGATGCATATCCAGACAGAGCCACCATGTCTATTTTTGTATTGTCTGGTGAGGTACATCTCAAGGCATTTATACCCCTTGGGCTATGACAGAATCATACTGGCACCTGTGGTGCAGTGACTTGAGTAAGTGCATGATACTGTGAATCCTAGCTCCAAATAGGCAACAGCTGTTATCTTCTCCTTGTCCAGCCTGGCAAGAGGAGAACCTGTGTATCATACAATGGAATCCACTATGACAAGAGTACAAGGGAAAGTACTTGCCTTATGGGTTTTGTTCTTGGGGGATCACTGGGTGTAGGCTTATGTTTGGTGTTAGTTGTTGCTTTTGATGTGTGTTATAGTGATTGCTGAGGATAGATGATGCCATTTAATGGCTTAGGCAGTCTTTGAAGTTTGGGAGGGTACCTTTTAAGCGCCTCAACATAAGAAGGTTTATGTGTATGGTAAGCAGTGTGTGTGAAGGATGTAATTGTGTTCTTGACAATTTTGTTTATAAGTGAGAGTTTTGCCTCCAAGGAAATTATGTATGTACATCTCTTACATACTGTGTTAGCTTCTTTAAGGATTAAAATTTTGTCTGAGTACATGAGAAAATTGCTACATTGTCTCACAATGCCCATATCTACCAAATTAGCCACAGAGACATTAGGAAAATTAACATCCATGTTGTCAGGACCTATATTAAGGTTGGGCTATTATGGTTTAGGATTTGGTTTTACAGGGGCCACATGAGTGCTATCTAGGCTAAAGTTAGATGCTATGATTTGGTATTTCTGAAGTTTGATGGGATAACTAGCTCCCCTAAGTTTACCTTCACATAAAGCCTCTCTTTGTTACAGGTTAAAGCCCTAAATACTAGCTTTATAGGTAAATGTTACAAACTAAACATTTGCTAATATACAGGGCAGTGCTAACTACTACTGCACAGTGAGCAGCTTAGCACAAATGTGCCTAATTTATAGAAAACAGAAAAAAAAAATGAAAACTAACTTCTGTCCTCTGGCCAGTAAACTACTATACTTTGAGCTATGCAAGATGGATTATCCTGGAATTTCTTAATGTAAAAGCACAGTAAAAATCTCTCTCAAGTGCGGATTAACATCTAACAACTAAGTCCTTAAGTCCTTAAAAAAGCCTTCTCACTGATGAAACACTCTCCCTTTAGCCTCCCTGTGTGTTTCCCAACTTGAACAGAGCAGGCTACCTTTATAATGCCACTAGAACTTCAGTCTTCTTAATGTAAAAAAATAAATAACTAGCTGCAAATAATTACTAGGAAATTGCTATCTTGGTGAATGTAAAGGATCAATAAATCAGTAAATGATACAGAATGGTCAGATTTTAATGTTTTTGCTCTATACCTTAGTACTCAGTTTTTTTTTTTTTTGCTTTGGACTGAGTAGTGCACCAATGCATTATTTTACACAGTCTCTAAACATAATTAGCTGGTTAAGTGCTTGAAGTCCTATTGATAGATTAATGGTATCAGAAAGTACAAGAGAAATGCAATGCAGAAATAAATGCAAATCATGTGACCAAGGTGGTGAATGCATTATGGAACATGGAGATTTTCTTGTAGCTGGTCTGGCCAGTAAACAAGGAGACTGAACCCTCACCACTGGCACTGGAGCAGGACATTCACTTGAAACAAAAATGGAGACACCCAGTATTTCCAGATACAGCTCTCTGCATCAATCACAATTTCCCCCTTAACAGCACACAGGGAACACACTCAGTCCGGGGTCTGGGTTTCTCTACCAGTTTTCCTCCATGTCCCCAGTAAGACTCCCCACTGGTACAGCTATAGAGCTGAGACCTCAGCTGACAGTCTAAGTCAAGTTCTCCACCACTTTCTCTGTGAAACGAATGGTTCGTTCTTCTGCTCCAAGTAGCTGACACACACACACACACACACACACACTGAGATTTGATTTTCACACACATACATACACCTGGGAAAGGCTGGCATATATTTACTAGCTATACCCCCCTTCTGCCCAGACTATAAGGTAGTTACACTGCCAGAAAACAATCCAAGGCCAGCTACTCTAATGCTCTTGCAAAGGTACTTAATTATACTGAGTGAAATTAATATTAATACAAATTATAGCGTTTGGCCAGTGCAGTAAGACTTTTAAGAGTGGCCACAGCTGTCATCAAATATAAGTACTTCTCAGAGATTAAAATAGTCTCTAAATGACCAACCACAATGACAAGTTTAAATATATTTAATAATAAATAATAAACATGAAAATATTAAATATCTATTTACAATAAATGCCATAATTTCAATCATAGGAAATATTAAAAATTACGCAGGTGGACAGGTTCAGACAATTACAGAAAAACAATACTTAATTAATCTCACTATATTTTTCTGACTGATCCCAAGAATTATTATTCCCTGGTTACTTACTAGAGCAAGGTAAGATGAAGTAGGTGAGGGGTGCTTCCTTGTCAGGTTACAAAAACAGACTGCCATGAGACTTCAGTCTCACCTAGTATTAAAATATCATTTTAGTGATTGATTACAGAATGACATCATATACATCCGGTCATCTGAATTCTGGTTCCCATGCTACTCCTTTGGCTAGAAGCTGTCAGGATTCAGTGCATGTGTGTCAATAATATACTCACAGAGAGAGCCTTGCTAAAATTTGCTGCAGCTCCTGCAAGGCATAAAACAATGTCAAACATCCACCCTTGCAGAGTAGCAATTAGTTCACCCCAAAGACAATGCAGACAGCTTCCTAGTACAGACATTTTGTCTCTGGCTGCATTAAGAACTGTAAGATACAATCTTTATGGCCTAGGCCCAGTAATATAATTTCAGAACATTTTCCAGTTTAGCTGGACTGTGATTAACCTCTTCTCTTCCAGTATCCTCTGTTAAACATATACATTTAATTCAGTTACAGTACAGTCAGGACTTACTGTTGATACATTTTTAACACAAGCAACTTTACAAATACATTTTCACCACAAGTATCTGTATAAATCAGTTTGCTATACAAACGACATGCAATTCTTTATAAAATTCCAGCTAGCTGTGCTAGCATATTTTACACATTCACTGACCTACTTCTCCTGGCATAGCTGGCAATACCTCACATCATCACAGATGGTCCAAAAAAGGCTAGCGTAAATTTGAATTTTTATTTTTGCCATAAGATAACTCATTGTGCAGACTCCTGCTATGAAGAACACAATACTGACAAAATGTTTTACATAGCTGGAGTCTAAGAGTGGGTTCTGTGATGGTCCTCTATTTTACCCATCTAACTGCACTTGCATCCCTCTAACACGGATTCAGATTTCAATGCAGACATGCTGAAATAACCACTCACAACTTAGTTACTAGTGACAACTGTTTGGATAGTTGGAATTTTAAAATGACTGAAACATTATTTTCACTAATACATAACTTCAAACATATCTACATGCCTGAAAATAAAGTTTATCCTCTTGTTGCTATTACAACACAGAGGTATGAATCATGGTGACTTATGTAAATGTTCAGTGCTCAGTAAAATTCTTTGAAAATCAACTCTAATACAGAATAAACAACCACTTAGTTGCTGACAAATGTAATAATCTGTATGCTATCATACGATTTACTGAATTAGTTACCACACATTATATATTTGGAAATGCCATAAGTATGACACATACTTGTGTTTGCTTACATTTTTGTGGTTTGCTTATAAGTTATAACTGAGTTATCCATCAGTTGTGCAGTTTCAAACAAAACCCAAAGCATTGAAGATTTATAGTTACTACACAATTTTATTTAAGAGCAAAACGCATAAAAATACATTCTGAAAAAAAAACATAGTATTTTCCCTTTTGGGGGGGCATGTTTATTCTTAACTTTAATTCCCAGATAACAGACAGAATGTTGACCAGCTGTGCTGCATATCTGAATTAAGTCTGGTCTTGTTGTCTAACTAAAATGTCCTGTTTCAGTGAAACAAGAATAATTACTTCAACAGAAAGAGAAATATCTTTATTTGATGGTAGTGGGTCAGGCATACAGCCAAATATTCTCAAAGCAGTTTTTAAAAGGCAGGGCAAATAAATAGTGGTTATGCACAAACCTATGAAGTACTTATGAGAGTTAAACAGACACCATCTTCTTAAGTGTTTATAATACTTTCTGCAGCCACTTGACTTTTTAAAACATCTCTCAACTTATAAACAATACATCCAGAGTATGAAGAAGTACGCCAGCTGTTGTATCTGCATGTTGAGTCATTTTAGGGTTAAATTAGGGTTTTGATATGGTTTGCTATCATATGTTTGGCACAGCCTATACCAAACTGGACAGTGTCAACTACACTATACCGAAACTTTCAAAGTCAAACACCCAAAACAATGTAAAACAAAGAATCTTGAAAGTCCTGAATGGGGACAAGTCCTGGGGTTCAGGATATTGAGTGTTTGATTGTGTAAGCTTCGGCATAGAATAGTTAACACTGGCTGATTTGGTAGATGCAATGTCAAACATCTGATAGCAAACATTTTAATACATTTGCAAGTTCAGCCATTTCTGTAGATTATGTTATACTACAGATGTGTAAGTATGCATCTTCAATCCATATACCAGCATACAGAAGTTGTTTGTGACAGTGATTAAATAATGATTTACAATAGTGATTATTTGATTCAGATATGCAAAATGTTAAGATTAAGTACAATTGTTTGCAATGCATGAGCTTACCTGATCTGCTTGCCTGAGTAAGCATATACTGTACTCATTAGAAAAGTATACCAAGACAAATGTTAGTGAGAATTTGCTACTGAACTGCAACATTATATGAAATTTATATGCCAGCAGTAGGGAATTATGGAATTTACTCACAGATGATAAAATCTGATCATGAAGTTAAAGCTGCAAAGATCAAACATTCAGTACAGAAGTAGGTAAACCTCACAATCACCCACATTTTAATTTCATGTTTCATGTTATCATCATACATAGAACTCTATAATTATGCTCTGAATTAAAAAAAAAAAAAAAGCAATGTTAAGTACTTTTCTGTTGAAAAAAAAGTAACAAAGCTTTATTAAGCATGTCTTAGCACTGCTAAGTTCTAGTCTCACACCAAGACATAAATAGTGCTAGTGATGGACACCACAGAACACTGGTTACATGCCAACATAGCTTTAAAAGCTGTCCAATATTATTATTATTGCATATACACCAAACAAAAATGTCCGTCAGGGTGAAGTGTTTAATAGCTTTTAAAGCTGTTAATCAGAGGGACTTTTAGCTTCTAGTTGCTGTTTGTGTGGTAGCACAAAGTGTTTTATAGCTTGTTTGTGCTATTACACTTTTTTTCTGCAACTAGTAGCACATCTGGGTATCTAAAACTATGTCCTAAAAACAATTCACTTTTCTGTGATCGTAACTCACTTGCCAAGTCTTCCTCACTGAGTGTGGAGAATATTCTGACATTCTTGTGTTGAACATATAAGTTAGGTATAATCAAAGACCCAATTGTAATCCTCTATATTATGTATAGAAGTCAATATTATTTTTAAAAAAATCAGTGAAGATTAATGGAGATTTACTGGCAGCACGTCACTCTACATTGTAACATGTCCATGACAAAAGAAAAGACTGGTATGTCGTTAATAAAAAGGATACCATCCATTTTATATTGCATGTTTCATCTGAGGCTATTTTTCGGAAATACTGGTTAAATCATTAGCATCAGATGTACAGCATTAGGTTTCATAAATATATGATTTTCAGGTGCAATGCTGTATACAGTGTATTGGAGATGAGAAGTGGCATTTTCCTTTGTTTTTATGTCTTGTTTTTCTTATTGTTGGTATGGTCTTTTGTTTGTGTAAAAATAAAAGGTTGCAATTTATGATTTCTTTCATATCCAACCATTTTCACAAGGATTCAGAAACATTTTCTGCATTCGATTAAGTAATTCTGCAAGATGAGCAACCACATGTAGCCTGTGGGTGAATCAGTGACACAATGAGGGGAAAGGAGAAGTGGGAAAAATTCTGTGGCCTGCATGCTATGCAAATGGAAGTACAATAAGATGGCAATGTGCAACAGTATTAAAGTGAGGGACTCTGCTGATCCAAAAGACATTAAACAATATGGAAAAGTGATTCAAAGAAAATATATGTAACCTACCATGACTACAGGCAGTACCTGCATTGTTAATGGCCACAATAAAATGCTGGAGTTACAGGAAGTGAGTCCTGGAAAGATGCATGAAGTAGCTGCAGTATATCTTTCAACTGTACAGATTTTTAAAGAATATATAGATTTTTGCCTCATATTTTTGATCTGTTCCTCATAAAATTTTTTTTTCTTTGACAAATCACTTGAATGACTTAAGGATTAACGTCAATAAATAATGACACGCATTTGAGTTTCAGACTTTATATCATTCAAAAAATGCATACTAACACAAATCATGTTATTCTAGCAACTTTCTAAGTTTGTAGGAGCAATATTTAAAATGTGCCCCTATTTTGGGCCTTTCTCCCCCCATTATGTCAAGCATTGCTCAGATTTCTTGCACTGAGAGGTTGAGAGGTATGAGCTGCAGCACTTGTAAACCTGTGTATGCAACAGATTGGGCTCATAGCGGTAATCATTTCCCGCAGCAACTCTATACCACCTGTCTACACCTAAGATTTCCTGCCCGCCATGACACTGATGATATGGACCACTACCATGTGGATAGAGTTACTATGTAGACCTGGGTATGTGTGGAAAGACTAGGGTGCACTCTCTCCATTACTGCATGTGTATCTGTGTGGAGCTGGACCTTGTGCATATCTAAGTATTTCTAAGCTGGGCATAGCTTCAGTAGATGGTACAAACACAGTGGTGAGATATTAATGACAGGTCCAGGGCAGATGTGTGTGTGTGTGTGCCCTTCCACAGGAGTTACCTTTTAAGTGAGGATCATAAGCATTACCCAGGTGATGCCTAAAATAAGGAGTACTTCTTGAATGTGAGTAATTGCCTGTACTGTGAAATAAATGTGGGGTGAGATCCAGGCCTTCATGGACATCCATATTGTACTTTACTCCCACTCCAGACTGGATGATGGAGTGGACACTGTGACAATACATGTGTCTGTCTGTGGCCATCCCCTTTATCAGAAGCCATCAGTCCCAGAGACAGAAGCAGACCAGCCATGGGAACTGCTTCTGCTAGGATGCCTGTGTTCACAAGGAGACCTACTGCTTTGTGCAACCAACCTGTGCAACACATCCAGTCACATATGTGTTATATACATGCCTTCCATTCATCACTCGCATGTCAAAAAAACACCTACCATCTCAACAAGAATTGTGTTCTTATCCTGCTCCCTGTATTATGGCCCTGCATATTCACTGGGTCATGGACATTCAGACAGTTAGGTTAGGTAAGGGTTAGTACCCTGTGGCATGCATGGCAACTGGCATGATGTCTCCCCCCATCTTTCAACTTCTTAATGCAGCTTGAAACAACTAAGGGGGATTATACCACATAAGGAAATATCCTTTCTCATGTCGTTCTCTCTGTGACTTCCCCAGACACACTGGATGACACAGGACAGGGTCGCTCCAGAGAAACAAAGGGTATGTTCAATATGCCCAATGACTGGATCTGGGATCTAAACTCTCCCACTGTCAGTCTCCATCAGTATCACTTTGACCTCTGGCCATGTGACTCTTTGGTTGCCACTGTCTTTAGAGTTTGATTCATCTCCAGAACCAGGCAGTGGAGGACCCTGATAAAATGTCACTTATAAATATACCAGAGAATAGTACCCCTAGTAAGACTGACCCATCATCATTACCTTAATCCCGGTGAATAAATGAGTTCATGACTGAATGAATACTGTTTTCCAGAATGGTAGGACTGAATACTAATTGACATGCATTGTGCTGGTGGTCTCCATGTATGAAACTCTAATGTTCTCATGAAAAGTTGTGATAGTATATTTAATTTGTATTACACAACACATTTACCCAGTATACATGTGTTTACTACCCGGGGCATCTTCTACAGATATTCTAGATGGACAATCGAGCTTTGCTCTTACATCCAGGACTCCAGTAGGGTGTCTGAACAAGTCAAAACCGCCATTCAGAGAGGCAAGGGACATCTTAGTATTTCAAAAAGGTGGTTTTGTCAACTGGCTTTCTCCCTTTGCCATCAGCTCACGTACCAGGTGGACTGCATAAGTTTTTGTATCACTGATCATATATATATATATATATATATATATATATATATATATATAGATAGATATATATATACACACACATATATATATATACACACGCACACATACACACACATTATAAATGTATATATGTATGTGTATAACTATACTACCATTACTATAGTAGCCATCTACATTTCACCAGGTAATAACATTCCCCTATTGGAAAATATTCTCTCCTACCTCTCCCTGAACATCCCAAATGAAACAATCTTCCTTGGTGACACAAATATAAATTGGCTATCCCTCAATAACCCTGGATACCCATACCATATAAACCTATATGGATTTACTCAGCTAATTACCAGACCAAAACATTTTAACAACACCTACTCCACAACTACCCTCTTAGATTGGATTGTTGTCTCAACCCCCTCTAAATATCACAGAAACTCTTCCTGAATCCCCGAGTGACCACTCACCCATATAAGTGTTAAGATATGCACATTATCTCCCTAAACCACACAAATATATCAGTAGACATAATCGCACAATCTTCAACTCAGAAATATTCAACACTCTTTATCTCATAAGTTCGTTGGGACTTTCTCACCCAGCTCCCCTTAGATTATTCTGTCATAACCTTCAACTCTTTCTTTTCTGGATATCTTATGCTTATTAGCCCCACTCCGCAAAATTAGGACAAAAGCCAAAATATCTCCCTGGTTAACTAAATCCACACAATCTCATATGACATCTAGAGACAGGTCCTCGAAAAAGTGGCTACAAACAAAAGACCTAGCTGACCTACACAGATATAAAGAAAAAAAGAAATCTAGTAAAAAACCTTGTCAATATAGATAAAGAATTCTACAAAAACCCTCCAACAACACTAAAATCTGACCCAAAAAAATTTTGGCACAGAATAAACCAAATACTTCAACCCGGTAACCCTACCCTTGTCCTAACAAGTCACCAGTAGATACTGCCAACACCTTCAACACTTACTTTATTAAATCTATAGCCAAACTCTTCAATCCCAACAACTCTGATATAAATACTCTCAAATGTCCAATTTCCTCCTCAACCACTACCTCTCTAAATACTCTCTCCCTCAAGCCTGTGTCCACTGCTTACATCAGAACCCTGCTCTCTAAACTGAAACCTTGCTCAGTTTCTGCTGACAACATCCCATCATATTTTCTCCAAATAGCTGCACACTCACTAGCTGTGCCCGTCTCTATCATTATAAATCCCTTTATCTCAGAATCAAAAGTACCATCTATCCAGAAATAGTTCTATACCCTACCTGTTCATAAAGGAGGTAACTCCACTGAAATCTCAAATTTCAGACCTATAGCCATCCTTTCTCCTCTGTCTAAGATATCAGAAAAATGCATACATACTCAACTCATGCAGCATCTCTCTCAGGAAAGCCTACTTACTCCTACTCAACATGGCTTTAGACCAAAACATAGCACCTACACTGCTCTCCTGTCCTTTCTCAATACTATTTCACTGGCCAGAGATGACCACAAACTTATCTCCTGTCTCTTCCTGGATCACTCAAAGGCCTTTGATACTGTTTCTCACCCACTACTACTAAACAAACTGTCTAACCTCAATTTCTCCCCAGCTATAGTAGCATGGTTTGATAGCTATCTTACTGATAGACTTCAGTCAGTGAAATGGGATACTGCTCTATCCTCTCCCCTCCCAATAAAAATGTGAGTCCCTCAAAGATCTATTCTAGGGCCATTACTTTGTTAACATTTTCACCAACTTACTCCATACTTGTCTATTATCCAATATGCAGATGACTCTACAGTGATGACAATAGCTAACTCACCCTCTGAACTCTTAACCATTACCTAGTCTTCCTTAAATTCAGTGGAAACATGGCTCTCCAACAATCAACTTATCCTCAACCCCAAAAAAACAAAACTACTACTCTTACTCCCAAAAACACTCAATCACATGAGCTCCTCCTTTTCTATCCTTTCCCTCAACAACACCCCTATAGAAGTAGAGTCTAGCACAAAACTCCTTGGTGTAGCAATTGATTAATTAAAATTTGATCTTCACATAAATAATTGCATTAGTAAAACTCACCACAAACTAGGTTTATTATACAGAAACAAAAAATTCTCACAAGAAGCTAGAATTGCTCTTGCTCATGCGTACCTTCTTCCCCACTTAACGTACTGCTCACAAATCCTCTCTAACCTAAACTCCTCTCTTCTCACAAAACTAGTCTACTTACCACAAAATAGCTAGATTTGCTACTCAACAATCCTATAAATCCCACCACTCTCTCTCTCTAAAGTGCTTGAACTGCCTCACCTCCTGCTCCTTTCTCAGCTCCAAACCACTCTATTCACTACCAGCTTTCTTATTGTCCAGCCGTACACTCTGTCATCTCCCATTATGCTCC
The DNA here is from genome assembly GCF_019279795.1 of Protopterus annectens. Taxonomy (NCBI): domain Eukaryota; kingdom Metazoa; phylum Chordata; order Ceratodontiformes; family Protopteridae; genus Protopterus; species Protopterus annectens. The sequence continues at coordinate 580,095,436 of NC_056734.1, read as the reverse complement.
CACAAGAAACCTATGCAGCTCTTCCCAAGACTTAAGTATCTATAAGCCCAAGTCTAAAGCAGGGTGCAGCTTATATAGCTACCACCCCTATATCGCATGGAAAAGACGCCCCCTAGAAATTCGAACACTCACACATCCCAAACAATTTAAACTAACCTTAAAAGAATATTTTAAAGGACAATGGATTTGTCATTGCTCCAACCCTCCATGAAAACACTAAGCATACCAACTTCCCCTGTTACTTTGATCCCCACTACTATCCTACACTATTAACTGCAATATAAAAAAATGGTTTAAATTCTTTATGGTTTCTGATTTAGATCCTGCATAACCTGTAAAAAGGTTGTTTTTGCTACTATATAGCTGTTTGACATGTACCATTACTACTTATATTATTGCATAAAAAAATAATAATAACTACAAAAACCGGAGCTTTTCTCCCCGGGCCTCTGCTGAAAAAGGGCTTCAGCTCAGTCAGACATTCCCAGTCAACAAATGTAAAATAAAATAAAATAAATAACATGTAATATTACACACACACACACACACACACACACATATATATATATATGGATCTACCTGACAACACCGCGACAACGACACAACACCGACAAGCACAACACACACCACCCATAACCGAACGCTCACAAACACGAACCTCCACCATGCCACACATAATACCACCGACACAAATAACAAAACAAAACAACAAACAAACCAAAAAGCACACACAAACACAACATCACCAACACAAGCACTAACCTGGCCAAACGACCTCACATACACAGCTATCTACTATCTACCCCCTTAACCCTAAACCCTAACTCCCTAGGTCCTTCACTATCTTACTAACCTCTAACTCCGCTTCTAACCCTAACCACTTTGACACACTCACCATCACACACTTATACTACCCCGCTCCTAACTAAACCCGGGCTTCACTACACTTAACTCACCTAACCCACCCCTAACCTAACCCACTTTCAACCCCGTACCCTCTCACACCAATGCTCCTCTAACCCAATCCTTTCGCCCCTAACCAAGATCCCATTAGCATCACTGCTTACCCATTTCTTAGCTTTTATACAGCTCTTCCGGCCATTACTTACACAGCCTTTCACCATCTTTTCATTCGTCGATCTTCTCAACATCGGGGTCTTCTTCTCTGTCCTGGTTTTCATCCTGATCTTCTGGTGTCGGCGATCTGTCTTCTGGTGTCGGCGATCTCCTATATATATATATATATATATATATATATATATATATATGGATATATATATATATATATATATATATATATATACAGGTATGTGCACCCTTCAAAATGAGTTCGACAAACGAAACCAAATCCATAAAACTCAGACAACAGACACAAAACCATAAACCAGTTTACACACACGACGCCGCATACACACAACACACAAACAAACCGATCAAACACACCCCACACCAACAAACCACACACACAACACAGCCAACACAACCACACTCAACACAACCACTACATCATTACAAACAAACAACTTAGCTTCAACCTAAACACTAACCACAACCTCCGTCTAAAACCACTCCTCAGCTAACCTCTACTCAACACTTGCTCGCCTCCCTACCTTACTCTCAACACTCACTCAACCCTCGCTTCCCCTAACTCCGAACACACCCTGCTATAACAAACACCAAACTTGCACCACACCCCTTCGCTACAAAACCTAACTAACATTCGCACCCTTCCTTATCCCTCCCCTAACCCCCTTTAACCTAACAAACCTTTCCTTACCCACCCTACTAGACACTCACCCCTCCACTTACTAACCCTCCCCACTTATCCCACCCCTACTCCGAGCGTCACGGTGCATTCCCTCCACTTACCTTCTGCCAGCGGCGTCTTCTCCGACATTCTGGCGTGACTTGTGTCTCCTCCCGATCGGTCTGCCCATTAGCCGAGGTAGCATTCTATAATCGGTATATATATATTCTAATATTATATATATATATATCATGAACCACTAGAAAATACAAATAAGATTAATACCCCACCAATCTTCTATTACAGTGAATGAACAAGCCGGTCAAGATAAACGCTTTCATACTTTTTATTCTCAGAACTTCATTAGAAAAATATCTTGCCTCCTCTTACCATTCATGTAAATACTTATCTAAAGATTAACTTGCTTAATTAATGACATCACTTCCTTTCAACAAAACTTAAATTAAATTACCTAATTTCTCATAACAGCACTTCGTTTCACATCCAATTTAAAATATATTTGATAGATTCTCGTTAATTCCAGGAAACAAGTCAACTGCCAGTCCTGATTACCATTTAAGTCCTTTAATTTCTAATAACTTATTTTCATTACTAATAAAATTTTGGATTCATTTGAGATCCAAAAAAATCTAATTTTCTAAAACCAATACATTTAAGACTATGCTTAACTAAAGCATTAGTCTTAGCTTTGTTTTTTATGGCTGTAACATGGTCTCTTATTCTTCTTGCCAGGAGTCTAGTGGTTTTACCCACATAGAACCTCCGGCAAGAAGCACAAACAGCAAGAGAGACTACATTTAAAGAATTACAATCACATCTATTAATGACTGTAACCACAAAATTTAAATGTTTCACACAATTGTTTACATACATAAATCTATCTGCATATCTTGCACCTACCATATTTAAACATACAATTTTCAGGATTTAAATGCTCTATTTGCCTATAGCTAACCCCATCTTACTCAAAAAAATTGTTAGAGTTTTTGTCTTCTTATAACAAAGATTCAGACTAGTTCCTATAATCGTCTACAAATCTTGCTTGTCCTGAATAATACACCAGTTATTTTTAATTATCATCTTAACAGCAGTCATAGCTCAACTAATTGGCATGGGAAAACTACAAAAAAATCTATTCTTGCCTTACTGTCTTTGGATTTTTGTTTAAAGCCGTAACATAGAATGGGGAAAAAAATTATATCTCTGGACTACAACTTCCTCTCTTATTTCATCCAAACATCTTCAGGATACTTTCTATCTAAAAACATTGATTTTAATTTAACACACTCATCTTATCCTTGAAAACCTGATAAATTGTCCTCTTACAATACTAATTTTCATGAATTTCGGATAATCTGAATAATTATTTGTGAATGTTTTCTTCTATATATTGTAGAATGAAACAACCAATTGATTTTTTCCAGAGTAATTTCTAAATCTAAAAACTGCACTGTTCATCCCTTACTACTAACAGTGAATTTAAAAAAAACAATACTTTTCTCAATCTCAGTTGTAAATGAACCTAACTCACTTTCCGTTCCTCTCCAACTGAAAAAAAATAACTGACAAACCTCTTATAAATAATAACATTGTTGAAGCCTTAAATAGTCAGTAAATTATCTACCTCCCATAAGCTAGGATAAATTGGCATATACAGGTGCCAACTTTGCACCCATAGTTATACTTTGCTTTTGATGATAAACTGTATTATTGAACATTAAAAAAAATATTCAACACTAAATCTGTTAAATAACAAATGTTATTATATATTTGTTCAAATATTGCCTAACTAATTTAATCCATTTACAGTGTACAATGTTTGTATATAAAAACTCTACATCTAAAGTAACTAAAAAATTCTCTTTTTCAGTATTTTGTATAAGAATAAGTCACTGGAAATCAGCCACAAATCTTTCACATAAAATCTAGTATTCTGAACTATTGGATTTAAAAAACTATCTAAATATTCTGAAATGGGTTCAGTTTTGGTACAATATAATGACACTACTGGATGAAATGGAGGATACATGTCACTTTTATGAGTCTTAGGAATCCTAAACATTTTACCAATGCTGGGATTCTCTACAGTCATAAATTTAAATTCATTAAATGTTTAAAAACCTTGCTCTTGTACATCAAGAAAACAAAAATTGATGCCTCAAAATTTCAAATATAATTCATCTTTGGTTATAATATTATTACATACTTCATTAGCTAGATGTTCTTCCATTTCTCTTCACTTATTTGTCGTGTTCCATAATTATTAATCTGGAACCCGTATCAAATTTCATAACCCTAATATTTTTATTTTTGCTAATGTCATTTAGAGTGCTTCTTTTCTTTTAAGTCAAATTAAACCACTTCTGATCATTTTTCTGTTTTAAAAGAGAACTTATATCATCACATGCTTTAACAAAAACATCTAATGTTGAATTTAAAGATGGATTAAAACTACTTTCCTTTCTTAAGGCATTTAATTTATACAGTTCTCTGCCTTTAACCTCATGCAGAATGTAATCTAAATTCATCTTCCCAATAAATAATCTAAAATCTATTAAGACATCAACCATATTAGCTCTTTGAGGTGGAATAAAGGACCATCCCTTTTTTAAGACATTATAATATAGGTATCATAACACTCTCACCCCCACCCTTCAAATCATAAGGCTCATAGACCATGGTACTGTTAGATAATTTGGGGAAAATTCCATCAGTTAAGCACCCTGGTAACTACAAGATGAAATTTTAAGGTGTTAGCAAATTCAAGCAGATTTCTAATGCAAATAAAATATTAAACAAATGTATTTATCAAATATGGAAAGTTTATGGCATTCATTCAACTTATGAAACAACTAATACATATATACAAATATTTCAAGCATGAGCATTAATAGGTTCATAGGTTCATACTAGGCTATCTGCCCTAGGGCATTTATAAGCCTAGCCAGAGTGTGTTTGGCTTTCGCCACCCATTTTAAATTAATTTTGCTATGCCCTTTTTCGAGGTTAGTATACTGTGCCTCTGTCTAACAGTGACACAGAACTGATACCCGGGGTAAACCTACAATCTCCCATCCACTCAAGATTCCTCTTGGAGAGAGTCATTGAGGGACTCTGCCTAACCTGGACTGGGATTTTATTCCACAGTGAAGGGAGCCTCTGGGTTATGAATCTGTCCCTCCAGCATGTCCTATTTATTTCAGTGCTGAGGTTCAAGTCTCTCGAGCGCGTAGCTCGATGGGATTTGGATTTTCTGAGGTGTAGCATGTCCATTAATTCCAGGTTGGACATGGCTTTATATGTCAGGCACAGATCGCCTCTGAGCAGGCGGTATGCCACTGAGTAGAGCTGGAGTTTCTTTAACCGGGAAGCATATGGCATCTGTTTGAGCCCTTTGATCCTCTTGGTGAGGTACTTTTGGGGTCTTTCCAGTTGCTGCAGGTGTCTGGTAAGCTACATCCCAAAAGGGCATTGCACTCAATTATGGGCCTGATGAGGGATGAGTAAAGAGGCACGATGACCTCCCTTGATCTAGATGTGAATCCCTTCATGATTAGGTGGGCTATATAAAATGTTTTTCTAACCACTTTGGCCACGTGGTTGTCAAATGAGAGATTGCTATCAACTTGGGTCCCCAGGTCCCTAATTACTTCTTCTGTACTTAATGGATTACCACCTATGTGGTAATTTGTGGGCACTTTGTTTTTGCCAAAGGGGATGACTATACACTTTTTGGCGTTTAGCTTGAGGCCATGGCTCTGGCACCAGTTGTCTGTTTCTATGAGGCCCTTTTGGAGGATGCTTGTGTCAGCTGGAGAGCCAATTATGGCACCCAGTTTGCAGTCATCTGCGAACTTGGTCAGCCACAGTCCTTCCATGTTGGCCTGTACCTCCGAGAAATATATACCGAACAAGAGAGGTCCCAGGACTGAGCCTTGTGGGATGCCACTTGTAACTGGTTTGGAGTCTGACATGGCTCCAGCAATTCTAACCATGTGGGTTCTGTCCTTGAGCCAGTTTGCAACCCATCTAGTGACATAGGGGTTTATATTTAAGCTGGTGAGCTTATCTATAATGCCCGAGTGGGGTATTGTATCGAAGGCTTTTGCGAGGTCCAGGTAGGCTGTGTGGACCACCTTCCCCTCGTCAATGGCCTTGGTGACTGTTTCAAAGAAATCGACCAGGTTTAAGAGGCAGGATCTGCCCTTAACAAAGCCAAACTGGGTAGGATCTAGTGTCTGTAGGTCCCCAATATCTTTATTTATTAGGTCTATGATGATCTTTTCCATAGCTTTGCAGACCAAGCTAGTCAGTTGGGGCGATAGTTTCCAGGATCCGTTGAGGCACCACCTTTGTGGAGAGGGACCACTGTTGCTGTACGCCACTCTTTGGGTACATATCCTGTAGTAAGGCTGAGATTAATGCCCTTCTAGCCTGCCAATATACCAAAATAGTTATCCCCTTAAGTGTCCAAGCTACTCTTAAAAATATCTAAACTAATACTCGCTTTAATGTAGTTTGTTAGTCTGTTTTATACATGAGCTGCTCTCTGAGTACCAATTAGTACACTTCTCATTCCTACAGAATCTTTTGCGTAGGTTGTCTGATGATTCTCTGCTACTTTTTGATAACCTCAAATTTTCCCATAGATAGCTGTCTCTAAATGCCCTATATATCTGAATAAGATCTCATCTTACGCATCTATAAGATATACTGTACAAATTCAGATATTTTAGCATTTTATAATAATTTAAATTTTCACATCCATGGATGCCCTTGGTATGTTTCCACTATACTATTTCCAGTTTACTCATGCTTGTTTTTTATAAGGTTTCTGTACTGTTATTACATACTCAAGTCTGGGTGTAATGTAATTAACAAACAATGACTGATTTCCTAGACTTTATAAATCTTTTTATACAACCTATAGTTCTATAACTATCATTAATCAATTGATTAATATGATTAGAAAAACTCAAAGCTAAACCTACCCATATACCCAGGTCCTTAAATGAATCTACAGTTTAAATCACTGTGTGCTATATTAAATATTCACCTTTCAGTTTATGTCTCCCACATCTCATATGCTCAGTTTTTGATGCATTTATCAACATATGATTCTCCTGTGCCCAAATGGTCAATTTAGTCATTTTCTTTTGTAGACATGTCCTATCTGTAACACATTTAATCAGTTTTCCCAATTTTAGGTCTTTCTGCAGACTGTATAAAACATCAGATGAAAAAAATAGGTCTGAAAGATATAATCTTAAACAAGTAATGGCCTAGAACAGAGCCCAGTGGGACAGCCTGGCGGTAACCAAGAATTTCACCAGTCCAATTGCTCTATGATACTTGCCATGTCCATGCAGCTAGCCATCTTATCAAGATTAAAGCAATACCTAGCTGATCAGTGTTTTGTGTATGACTCTGTCAAATGGTGAAGTTAAATCTATAAAATTACATCACAGCACAAGTTTCCATTCATAGTTGCTATTATATTGTTATACAACATCATGTTACAAGTGGTAATAGAACTACTTTCAATATTCATAAGCTGATAACATGGTTTCAAGTCTCAACCTTTCCAGTTCTAACAACAACTTATCCAGTATTACCTTCTCCATTATTTTTCCACAACATGAAAGTAGACTTGAGGATCTATGTGACTCTGGGTTTGTTCTACCCCCATTTCCCTTAAAGACAGGTTTATTGAACTTGTGTTTCTAATCTTGAGAAATGTCCCCATATTTATACTGCCTGGTAAATAATAGATATAACTGTACTATAATTTCTTGCTGATGTGTTCTCAGGACCTTCTCTCTAATTCTGTCTCCTCCCAGTGCTTTGTGGGGTCCAATTTGCATAGATCTTTTTCAATATAATCTATTTTGATTCCAGAATCTGAGGTTACCTGAATATCACTAGAACAGCTCATCACCCCCTTTGTGGAGTCAAACTGTTTTGTATAAGATTTTGTAAATATATCTATAATCTGTTCTGCGTGAGAATACAGTTTAGAATCTGCACACAGTTTATCAATTTGTTTTTACTCCTTCCACATCTTATGAATCTATAAAATGGTTTCCTATTATAGTGAATATATTTATATACATTTTTCATTTTTTTCTTGATCTTGACTCACAGAATGCTTAATTTCTTTGTCCGGCTTGTTCATTTCAGTTTTCAAAGCTGTAGTTCAACCTCTTTTTCATTCCCTATACTTTTTGCCTCTCATTTTAATAAGGTATCTTGCTCTTATAGAAATCTATCCCCTTGACATTGTATGCCTAGATCCTGATGTTAAACATTTTTTTTTCACTCAGAAAGTTCTCTTTCAAAACCACTGAAAGCCTCACTCCAATTCATTTTACATAGTGACTGTTTTCCTTCCATAATCTATAATTAATGCTTTGTGCATTGGTTTAGATTTCAGTTTGGCATAATTATCTAGCAACAAATTAACTTTTATAACCCCATGGTCACTGCACATCAACAGTGGTAAAACTAACTTGAAGTAACAGTAATTTCTTTAGGAATACAAACAAGGTCTAGTATGTTCCTTTCCCTGGTAGTTTTTTTTTTTTTACAATCAGAAGCAATTGTAGTTTTTGAACATATATTATGAATAACTTTCTTACTAATGTTGTTGAATCAATATTATTCCTGTTTATTTCTGCTAAAGTTACATCCCCAGCCACAATTATTCTTCCTTCGTGTGTTTCATGCAAGAAATGTATGAATTCCTCTAGGTCATCTGCACTAGACTTTGGTGGTGTATACATTCCAACAATTGTCATGTTTTCCAGGGGTGTCTTTAGTGTCACAGTTACACAATCTACAGTATCAGTGTTATCATCACAGGTCTCATAACTATCTTTAATCCATATAACACCTCCACCTGAATTTTTGTTAGAATGTCTGTTACAGCAAAAACATTTACACCTTGACAGAACTGGTTTCCAGTCATTGCTCTTTAAATATGTTTCACAAGCAATAACATTATCAGTCTTGTGGGAACATGGAAAATTTTCCAGTAAAAAACTTTAAAACTTTATTATTAATGATCCTAGTATTAGCAACCATCAGAGATGCATCAAATGTTGCTATCTGTGAACTGTTACATTTTCAAGCTGGCAAAAATTGTGCCCTCTGTCAAATATTTCAAAATATCTGCTGCAAAAATTCTCTTCCCTGATCTTGACAAATGCAGACCATCTTGTCTGAACACGTGTGCCCAAAACAAGGCTTGAATACTCTAGTCATTTGCATTTTTTTGAAACAGGACATTTTTTCATGTAGGTATTTACCGAAAAAATCTGTTCAGTCACGTGACCAGACTCTCCTTTCTATGTGTGATTTGTGAAAAATATGTCATAACACCAGTATAAGCTATACTATCAAAGAGGGCTGTAAGCTTCTTACTAACAGTCAGAAAGTACTTGCGTATAAGATCATTTGTACAGACATGAATAAAAGCAGATGAATAGTTCCTTATAAGTCATTCTAAGGCTTGTTTCATATCCTCTATTTTTGCTCCTGGCAAGCATAACACTATTCAATATTCATTATCTTCTCTGCAAATAACTGAATCACCAATTACAAGAATATCCTTTCTGACCAGATCTGAAAAATCTTCAACTTCTAATTCAGTAATATGTGCTCTATCAGCTGTTACAAAGGAACGTTCTTTATCACCGTTAATCTTATTAATCCCACTGTTTTTATTGTGTGTTACATTTGCAAGCATAAAATTCTCATCGAGCTGGCTTTGTATTTACACAGCTTGAGTCCTGTTGTCAATGTCCGTCTTTCTCCTCTTTTTTTTTTACATTAATATTCTTCAATCCTTCCACGTTCAATTTTGATTTCTTCCCTTTCAGCTGCCCTCTTTCTCTTTTTTATACCTTGTCTTTTGGAAACATGCCACCTTTTTCTGTAAACTGAAGGTTTTCTGATAGAAAAATGTTATCATTCCCTGTAATCTGTGTATTAAATAACAAAGCAGTGTCCATTTTATAATGTATTCTCTTTACTTTACAGACCTTTATCAGTTTATTTTCCTTCCTTGTTATTTGTTGTGAACTTCCTCCTTTCTTTCTTTTTTATTTCCTTCTAAACACTCTGAATCCACAGATTGCTGAATACTTGTATCCAGGGTTTCAACTTTGTCAGGGGCACCATCTTGTTTCACTGAGATTGAGTAATCTTTATAGACAATAGACCTATCCTTTTCTAAAGGTGTACTATTTGCACTTTGCCTAACATTATTTATCTCATCAGTCCAGCCATTAATATATGTAACAGTTCTCCAAGCCATGCCAATTGCACACGTGCAATCATTATCAGTAAGTCTAGGTTTACTATTAATAATGGTAAGCAAATCATTCAACTTGTGACACGAGAAACACAGAGCACCTGTGTTATCAGGTGTTACCTTTAAATATACATTGCATTCATTACACTGTACAATATATTTGTGCCTTAGCAAATCATTAATGGCATACTCATTTAAGGAATCCATATTCAGCTTCAAACTAAAAAAATAACATAAAAGAAAAGAATAACCAATATCAGTTACCACAGAATTCAGACAACTTGAAGCAACTTCTAGGAGAAAAATCACACAAACAATATACAACCAACTACTAAAGTAAGTACAGTAAAGTTGTTGCTCTGACCATACAATTTTTTACATCACTATCGCTTATAGTCGCACCTCTTTTTAACTGTAAAGATCAATAAATCACAAACCAAGACAAGATTGTTTAGTCTCCCCTCTGCCCAACTCCTATTACCTTCATAAATAAAATGAAACTTTGATGGGAATACTGCACATATCTCCATTTTTTCAACTCCCTTGTCCTAAAAACAGCCTTGCTTGATTCAAGAATAATGGCACTCCCCAAGTGAACAGTGGACTTGCTAAGGGATGAGGGCAAAACAATAAATGACTACCTCACTCAATTACTCCTTTACAAAGGCAACCATGTCAAAGTAAGAAATTGATCTTACATTACAAGACAGATTAACAGATCAAAAAGAAATGTGTATTGCCATTTAACTAAGCACCATACCTCTCAAAATTTTAGTGAAATAATTCTGGATAAAGCCTAAAATAACTGATGGACAAAGGCCCAAAATTAGGGACATATTTTAAATAATGATCTTATAATCTTGTTGCTAGAATAACAAGTTTTGTGTTAGCATGTATTTTCTGAGTATGAAGTCTGAATCTCATGTCTGTCATTATTTAGGGACTTCAAAAACTACATATTTTATGTAGAACAGACCAAAAATATGAGGCAAAAATCTGGACATTCTGTGAAAATCTGTACAGTTGAGTGGTAAGCTAAACACAGCTACAAAAAAATGTGCACCACATGGTCATTTAATAACTCTTTCAACCCCAGGGTGAACATCTCCAGAAGACAACTGTATAGCACAAAATGTTTTCACCCTGAATCAACATTTAGCCCCCTCCTAAAAAGAGGCACAAGTCATGCGACCACCTAAACATGGAAAATAGTCTACAGTGGAATCAGTGCTCAGTTGAAAACCCACTTAAAGATCTAAAGCCACACTATGCAAAGTACCTAGCAATTCCAGCATATGCATCCGCAGTAGGAAACACAGGCCTTCATATCCCCATCACACTAACAATGTGAGGGGCTTCTCAAGAAAGACAACTAGGTGATAATTCTAAATGGAAATTATATTTTATGTACCAAGAATTACAGGCTTTTTTACTCGGAACCTGAGGTTAGATACATCGCCAGACACCTAATCCTGCCAATGAAAGCTTAAGTACAAGTAGATGGATTTTCTATGAGATATCACTGAAGTGTGGGAGGACTGAAAAAATGCAGTGAAGACACCTTATCCTTGCCTCTAGTAATAATTATTGACTGCTGGGAAAACAGTGAGATTGACTGAGCATAGCAACTGATCTCAGGTGCTTGGAGTACGTAGTAAAATGACAAGGGTTGGCTACCCATGTCCTGTTAATATATTAGAGGAGCAGAGGTGAGAAAACATGCTAATAGTTAGCACAACCTTTAAATTCTGGGTCAGCGCTGCCATTCATTTTAATGGGAAATAGTAGCATAATTATTTCATTAGTGCATTTAGCATATTATTAAAAGAATTATGCTACACATGTTCAGAGGACAGATTTCATCAGGTTCAGACCAATTTTGTTATAAAATGTGTGGCAAAACTATTTAGCACCTATATTAGAGGTAGACCACTGTGGCACTGAGTATTTCTAGCACCTAAAGTTAAAAGTAAGTTTGAGGTAATAAGAGACTCAGATTGAAGTCTCAGTTTTAACAAAGATGGTGATTCTGTGGGGCTTGTGCTTGGTAAGGCTTCAAAGATATGACAAGGGACTGGCCCTTCAGTATCATTTATAATCATTTATATTTTCACTCTCAAATGTAGCTAATATAATATCCTGCTACTGATTCAGATTAACAAAAAATTGTACTGCCCTGACCACAGCCTTTAAAGTAGTGATTCAGGTTAACCAGACAATAGTTTGGTACAACAGAGATAGGTCAGCAGCACTCAGAATGGCTCTTAGAAGCTAACTGGTCTTGCCACTCTCCATGAACATTATTATGCTGCTTTGTTATGGCATACATGGAATATTAAACAGATTCAAGCATACAGTTGTACTTTCTGATGGAAAGATAAGTCATGGTATGAAATTAGCGGCAGATCTTTTGAAATGGGATAATGACCCATTTCTTCTAGAAGAAGCTTCCAAAGAGAGCTTTCATTTCCCAGACCTTTGGCACTGGCAGGTTCTAAAATGTGTAGTGTAATATTGCAGAGTTGGAGAATAATTAAATAATTGGAATGTCTAGCTGGGATTATTGTTACTGCAGGTTTAAGAATCACACCCTTTGCAGAAGATTACAAATCCTCACTGGGTACATCTCAGCTTTTCTTAGCAAATGCAGTCAGGTACTGAACAGATAAGATCAACTTAAGTTATGATCCCTCTCTGCTCCAAAAGGGTAACCAATAAGAAAAAGGATTTGCTCTCACCAAAACTGGTTTATGCTATTTAGGACATGGTATAACAATGGCTTTCGTAACAGACGGAAACAGTGTAATAATCTACCCTCTCAGCAAAACTGTTTTCACATCTTCTCATTTGCAAAATATTTTTGTTTGATTTGGGAATGTCACATGGTTGTAGTCCTTAGCCACAGTGGTACAGCGGTAGCATTGTCCCCTCACAGCAAGAGGTTCTCCCGCTCGATTCTCGGCTGGATCGCCTTCTGTGTGGAGTCTGCATGTTCTCCCTGTGGTCGAGTGGCGTTCGAAAGACATGCGTGAATGGATGTGCCTTCGTTGAAGGTTGAGCATCGGGCTGACACCTCAGCACCGTAAAAATCGACTGCCAATCATTAGCAGACCAGAGTTCCGCTGTGGCGACCCCTAACCGGGAAAAGCCGAAAGAAAAACAACAACATGGATGTAGTCCTATTGAAATCTGGTTGAAAGAATCCCTTAAGAAAAGCAAGAAAAGCAAAAGTATTCCAGAGGTTATGGTTTTCGTTTAGCATAATGTTCAGTAAGCTGCAACATTTACATTTACTAGAAAAAAACTCTCATGAAAGTGGTCCCCACTGCTGTAATTCACGTAATTTTTACACTTTGGAAAGTTAAGTGCAACAAATGTAAAAAACTGGTTAAAAGCAATGCTGTTCATAAGGAGAAACATTTACATAAAATTTATGAATATAAGGAATAATGGCTAGGATTCAATAAAATCCTCACTGCTCACACTAATTACCAACTGCGGTATGGTCAATAAGTGAGACTAAGGGATAGGTTTAGCCTAATCAGTGACTGCTCATTATTGGCGAATTATCATATTTCTAAAACAAATACTGCTTTGTCAGACCGGATAACAGTAGTATTCTCATGCATTGTGTTAAAGAAGCTAGCTATACATGGACACACACACACAGATATATTCCCAGACATTCGTAACACCCACCCACATCCACAAACAATCCCTCTTACAGTCGCTCAGACTTCTGGAAGCACTCACCCATTCGCCAACATGCACTCTCAAACACACATACATGTAGACAAAACAGACTAATGATTCCCTACCTAACCCCCCCTACAGTGCAGCCATTCTAGCACATACATACTCCAGTACCTACACACACACACACACACACATATACATGCAGCATTATTAATGTCCCTTCAAAGACATACACACTCACATACACATATGCTATCAAAAACCACCTCCATGTCTTTACTGAACTTACCTGCACTGTGAGTATTTCAGTAGGAGTAAATAGGTAAATTATATGATTTTACAGAGGTCACTTTTCCCTTATAGAGTAAAATTCTACTTGGCCAATCAATTCTTAGAATTGTTCAGCTGAGCAAATCAACCTCTACTATTATTACTGCAGGAGACCACATGGTTAATTAGCATTAGGCACTCCTCTGGCCAGGGGAGCCCACAGGATGTTTTTGCAGGGGAGTGCAAACCCATAGCCCCCATGCAGCCCCCCCCCACACTCAGCCATTCCAGTGTCCCATTACTTGTCTATTTCTCCCCAGTTGCCATAAACACTATTCAAAACCCTCAGTGTGCATACTGTTTTATGCTCTACTTTTACAATGATTACAGATACTTGAATTTAATTTACAACTTTTATTTCAAATTTTAGAGCACCAAAACTAATAGACATTTGCTAAACAAGGCAATAGTCTTATAATGAAAACAGACTTGGCATTAAAACTTCTCTGCCTTTGAAACTCACATTCACTGAAACAGCATCGAAACCCACATTCAAAGAAAATGCATCTGCCCAGTGGCAGGTGGTTTACCTTTGGGCTGTTAATTATAGGCCCTTTGCACACATTTTTAGGACCATGCAAAAGTTCTTTGATTCACCTTCCTGATTGTATTAATTATGATTTATAATTGAATTATATCCCTTATATTAATTATAATATATAACTGAATTGTACCCCTTGTATAATGCAGCACCACGTGTTAGACTGCATTTTAAATTTATAGTTTTGAACATTTATTTATTTATTTTATTTTACATTTGTTAAACTGGATATATTTCCATTTTCAGTAGAGGCCTGGGGAGAAAAGCTCCGGCAATTATAGAATTACAACATTAAAAATTAAAAATAAAATTTAAAGAATTAAAAGTAGAAATTAACAGAAAAGATTTTAATAAAAATACAACAAGGACTTGTGCTTAGAGATAGAAAGTATGCTGTACAACCAGTATTAATAAGATAGAGAAAGAAGTTAGTTAATTAAGTGTAATAATTCTACTAGAGAGAGTTTGTTGGCATATAAATTTGGGAGTATCAGTTAGTCTATCTTACAAGGAATTAGTATGTAACAAATGCATTAGGAGTGTTAGTAATTTAAGTGAGAATAGTAGGAATTCGCAATTTAGGGAGCTACACACTCCTACCCTCCCTTACAAACACAGACAGACACACACAGACAGACACACCTACCTACTCCATATATCAACAGTGATGTTGGACCCGGGCAGGCAGGGCTTACTACTACCTTTGACTCAGCTAGGATTGATGACAAGTACTGCTGCTATTTGAAATACAGAATGAGATGTGCTGAGTGAGGGGTGGAATTTTGCTGCTACTCAAGCATTTCTCTTCTGGAAATTAAATGCTTTTTTCAGTTTCCTTGGGGGGGCTGGTGTGTGTGTGTGTGTGTGTGTGTGTGTGTGTGTGTGTACGGATATGTGCATGACTTGCTTTCCATACACTAGGTAAAATTATAGGTAGACCAAATATCTCCATGTGCTTTATCCCCACAGCCCACTTCTCACCCCTCCTCTCTTACAGAAGAACAGTATGATGACCATTATTCTGGCTTCTAGGTGTGCAAAGCTCAGTGGATGGGAGTGACAATCCATAAACACACATGCACACACCCCTACCTTTACCTACCTACTTCTTCCATACATGCATACACACCCCTGCCTACCTACTTCTTACATCCACACACCCCTACCCATTTCACATACACACACACACACACACACACACACACACACACACACCTACCTCTAACCTGTACCTTCGTCCACATTCCAAATGTCTTCTGAAATTCAAATTTCGCTCGAGAGCAGAAGAAGAAGTTGTAAACCAACAGTTGCACAGATGCAGAAGCATCTGTGCGACTGGATGCAAAGCAACTTATTTATTTATTTATTTTTTTTAATTAAAAGAAAATTAATCACCAGGTCAGCCCATTCCAGGGGAGTGCAAGTGCAACACCTTGCACCTGCCTGCGGGTGTTCTTGTCCCTGGCTATCACATTAGTATGTGGCTTCACTTGTGAGACTGCTGTCTGCACTTAGGACAACCCCTCCTCTCATAAGGGGAAACCTCAGTGGTAGAGCAGTATCTCAATTTAAAAGGCTTAGCATGATGGAGAAACATTCTGAGTTGAGGCTTCTACATCTCACTAAGCCTTTCTGTATTCCAAAGTATGCCTGTTTCTAAAAATTATTTATTAAAGCTAATTTCTGAATCATCACAAATACCTGCATATAAGAAAAGCTGTTTGATTTTCTAATGCCTTTGTTTTATAACTGAATTTTGTTATATTGTTCATTTCTTTTATCACTTCATGTCAGTGGAAGGTTATGTTGGCAATAAAATCTGAGTTTTTAAAAAAATGGGAAGGTAAGAGAAAATTGCAAGTAATTCTGCAAATAGCTGTATTGAGGAAAATTGGCACACTAGGTAAGGCAGCCTTTTAGCACACAGACTACATATAAGCAGTCACAATGATGAAAACAATCTGTTTCTAAACTGTCCTAATTTTAATTTTGATAGTCTTCAAATTGTTATTGTGTAAT
Source organism: Protopterus annectens (assembly GCF_019279795.1). Taxonomy (NCBI): domain Eukaryota; kingdom Metazoa; phylum Chordata; order Ceratodontiformes; family Protopteridae; genus Protopterus; species Protopterus annectens. The sequence continues at coordinate 580,078,768 of NC_056734.1, read as the reverse complement.
GTTATGGGCCATTTGTAAACTCTGTTTTGTTTTATAAGATGGTTTACCTTACACAAAAGTGCAGTTAGACTATTAACAAGCTGTCATGATCTCTTAAATGACAGCTTGTAAGCGGTCATTTTTTTTTTTTTTTTTATTTGGCATCCTGGACAAGTTAGCTCAAAGGCAGTTGCTAATTTGTCCCACCTTTGCTCCAGCACTGTGATAGAGTATATAAATGAAGAGAAACTAAAAAAAAGAAAAGGCTGTAGATCATACAAGTTCACAAAAGACTACAACAGCAAGTATTAAAACTATCAAACATAATACTACAACCGGAATGAAAAGGTTCAAAGCCAAATAAAATAAATGTACAGAAGACATATCATCTTATTGCTTCTACAAAAACAGTTAAAAGTTCAAGTGAGAGGAAAATAAGGAGTTTCTTGCCTGGCTGCAGTCCCCAGTGAAGGCCAAAACTCTATTGCAGCCATAGAAAAGTGAGGGAAAGGCACAGGATACTTCCAGATTACAAATAACAGCATGTGGGAGCAAATGCAAATGAACAGCACTGACACCATTTGATGCTAAGTATGGGGTCCTTAAGTGTATGTCACAAAGAAAAAACCTCCCCGAATGTTAGCCTTATAAGAACACTAGGATGCCCCTACAGTCTCTACACCCTCCCATGGAGGCTGAGGATGGACAAAAGGACACAGCAGATGGATGATGAGTAGGATGGGCATAAAAAACATGAGAAACAATCTTAATTTAATATAATCTTATATTGAAACTGATTCATGTTACTTAAGATGTTAATGTGAAATTTCAGCATTTGCCAACAAATGCCATTCTTCTGGCTAAAGTGCCAAAAATGTTAAGTTTTGCATGAACAATTTTTCTATATATTAGGTCTCATGGAAGATTCTGAGATTAGCATGATTATAGATTAACAATAATTCATATGGAGAGGCTAGTGCTCTTACAACTACTGGAATATGTCTTTGAAAGAGTTTAAACTGCAACTCATGTCTAAAATTTGCATGATAATTAGTGATCAAGGACTGTATTAGAAAGGATAATGGAATATTAATTGTATGTCAGTGTTACGTAAAAGACTGTAGCCTGAAAGTAGGAAATCAGGAAGTTCTACAAGTAGGAGAACTATCATGGGTCAGACCAGGTACTCTGAAGATTTGTGCTTCCTTGATTTGGATGATCCATTTGGGGCCTATGCTGGCTGTGACCTAAAGGCATATCAGATGAAGAGTTTGTGCAGAGCTTTAATGAAATCCTAGGCAATCCCTGCAGCTGTGAACTGTAACATACAGCCAGGTTGCTGCTGAGTTTGCATGGAAAAAATTGTGGAGTTACATCTAAAGGCTGAGCACTTGTAGCTATGGTACTGTGTGACTTATGTAAATACCTCAATGATTAACTGTGCAAAGCCACAATGAAGTGTTTTCATTTCATCTTTAAATATAAATGCATGATTTTGCACATCTCTACTTCAGTGTCATTAAACAGCTAACAATATACATATACAGGGATAAACATTCTCTAACAGCTAGTCTTGTAGGGTGTTTAAAATATTCATGTTCAAGCAAAACATATTTCTTTCTAGTTCATGTTCAGACTCAAACAGCAGCACTAACCCAACAATTTCATGAAGTTTAATTACATTGCCTTATTAAAAACCTACCAGTCCCGCTACATTTAGTATTGCACACTCCAGTTTGTCAAATAATCATAAGTATACATTTCAACCTATGTTTCTTTTTAACACATCTCTTCTTGGCAGATGCAAAATGTTTCACCACTTGGACCACATGAGATACCTTACATGAACTGCTGTACAAAGACTACACATACCCTTCACTAAAAATAGTTAAAATGCCAATACCACAGATTTTTTTTTACCCCGAGTTCTAGTCATTTTGGATATACTTTTTCTTAAATTTGAAAGTGGTGGTTAATGTCCTGCTCTTTCCAGATTTCTGGTAAAACTGATTGCCCCATGGAAATATCAGATATCAGATCCAATACTTTGCTATTTTCTGTGAATTGAAAAAAGGGCTGTAACAGTGTTTCTAATAGTATAGCATCCACACAAACAAAAATGGTTTCACTACCATATCCGTTGTTTGAAACAGTATTTCAGGTGTGTCTCCAGAAAAATTACATATTTTTCAAATGCCTTTTAGAACTTAATAAACTGAAAGAGGTGCAGAGAAAGCCATACATTTCTTTAGTAACAAACTTGTGAAGTAAGATTTTATTGAGAAAATACACTTGTTTTTGCCATTGCTTTTTAGATGGTTCTGTTTCACCTTTATCATCACCTTTGCAATTAATAAAAGTCAAATATCTTCCAAATAAGTATGTTTCCCTGAAATAACAGCGATGAGTTTGTTAGCAGCAGCTTGTATTACATATCATCAAACCACCACAGAAGAGATGTAAACACTTTTTTCTGCTGCTGTTCAGATGTAATATTATCCAGTTCTGTTGCTTTGTTACAAATCAGTATTGCCTAGGCTTCAGGCCTGCTCATGTGAAGTTTAACAAGTAAATTATTTCTAATTTATTGACCCTTATAGTAATTTACATTTATATCATTTGAGTATAGATGAAATAACATTTAGACTTGCACTTGAATGCAAATTTTGTTTCAGTAAGAGTTAGAGATTATTTAGCAATGCTAATAGCACTGTTGGATACTTTTCACTTTAACAGCAGGTCTGCTTAACAAAAAATTTATATTTAGTCTTAAAAAAAATAACAACAGGTCTGAAAATATTTTCTTTTCACAATACATTCTGCAAGACAGTTATAAATTATACCGAAGACCAGTTTATAGCTAGTCCACAGTAAAGGAAAATTAAATTTGCAGTAGTGGTTAACAGATTCTGTGCTAATTGCACAATCCACAAATAATGAATGTGTCTGCTATTGGACTGAGATCAGTATATTTTATATATATATATTTCCAAAACTTCAAATTTTCTGTGGTCGAGACCATATGATTGAAGATTTGAAGTCTCAAAATTCTGAATGGAGATCTACATACAGCATGAAATGGGAGATTTCGCTTTTCCTCACTGTAGTGCGATCTCGGAGTTGGTATATTTAAGTAGCAGGGGTGTGGGTGGTGCCCCCCTGCAAAAACGTTAAGAAACTTGTTTTTGTATTTTTTTTTTTATTCATTTCTGAGTTTTGAGATTTCAAAACTTCGATCATATGATCTCGACCATATGAAATTCGAAATTTTGGAAATTCGACATTCTGAACTGAATCCATATACATATATATACTGATTTCTGATATGTCCGTTTTCCACTGCTGGTGCCTATCGAAAGAAAAAGAAATGTAATGCATCAGGAAAGGCTCAAATGTTAAAATGGTTTAATGCTACTACAACCAGAAATGAAACACTGACCTTAGCTGAGCAGAAAATATGCTGCAGCTAAGTACCCCTTATTTTTAATAGAAAACACGTATGAAATATGAGATAAATAGAATATAGAAGCAAAAGATGCCTTTATTAATGAGCAACATAAGACACTAGGAGCTACATTACTTGCAATATGTAGGACAGAATTATCTTGAAGGATATTGTAGCCCAAAACAGGAAGTACTGAATTATGATGCATATGTTAAATAAAGGAGGGACTGAAGAATATAATAAATTGTGGTCAAAGTTAGTATGTTAATTAATGTGGCATGTTTGTCCAAGTATGGTGTGGAAAATGTTATTGACAATACAGTAAAATAATTATTCATTTATTTATATTCTACACTACTGCGGTTATATGAAAAAGGACAGCTTAAAATTGTTCTAGAACACAACCATGATTTCTGGAATAGCAAATTTACAGAAAATCACCTTTTCTCAGATGTCACATTTTCTTGCATGGCATATATTAAATCTCCTACTGGCATATGGGTACAAAACATGTCACCTTTCTGTGTTCAAGTATAAACCAGTCCACTGAATTTATACATCCTGTGAATGCAAAAAAGTTATTTTTTTTTTTGTAGTGCAACATGCAATACAACATATAGATATAGATATATATATATATATATAGATATATATATATATATATATATATATATCTTGCTACTTGTAAAAAATGCTTGGGTCTTTATGTTGGAAAATCAACCAGAAAATTGAAAGACAGGATCATAGAACACAGGTCTGAGATTAGGAGAGGAATACTAACTCACTCTTTGGCTAAACATGTTAGTGAAAATGATGATTCACATCAATTTAACTTTAGAGTTATACATGTAATTTATCCAAATATTAGACATGGAGGCCTTATAAATAGTGTGGACATGAAAGAATATGAGTGGATCATCTACTTAGAAGTGGATAAACATCCTGGTCTCAATAAACAAGTTACTTTGAAACCAGTGTTAAAATCCAAACAGAAAGTGAGGAAGAAATGACTATACATACTATGCCGCTACTGTGCTTTTAAAAGTTTAATTGTTGCTTTTTCATAGGCTGCTGTGTCATGTGATATGTTTGAATGAGATAAAAATGCTGTTTTAATGGATGTTTTATGTAAAACACTGAAGATGGATAATTTGTATCTGAAAGCTTTGTCGTTCTATTAAATCTTTATTGATGGTGTGGAGTATTACTTGTCTTTTTGCCTGAAGCTGTTTTGTTTGTATTCTCCAATTTACCACTAGCTCACTTTTTTTGTGATTTGCTGTCTGCTTGTTTGGTGGAGTAGTGGACATCATTTTAAAGGTCTTTACATCATGACACAGCCTGCTATTTTAGAAAATGCTTCCTTAAATCGTTTCTTGAATGGACTGTTACTGAGGGAGAACCCACTGCTGGAACAGACAGGCCTTTTGACTTACAAAGAAATGAGTTCCACTGAGCTAAGATCTGAAAGAAATGTTTTTTGTGCTATGATTTAGACACTAGAGCATAAACTGAAAAGCTTTAACTGCAATGGCAGCGTTTCAATTTCAATGCATACTTGAACCTAGGTATTGTACCTCGAGGGCTAAGAGATTTAAATCTGCCCTCTTATGGCAATACATATCCTGAGCTACTAAAAAAGTGGCAGGAGCTGAACATAAGACTTAGTTTGGATTATATGTTACTCATGAATGAATTTTATACACCTAAAGAGAATGAGTTGTGCATGGAGATTAATGCTCTAGAAAAACAACTTGTGCAATCATCAGCTTTTAATGATGATGTTTCTCTGTTTGATGCCATGATAGGGAGACTTGATGCTTTTGATAAGCAATTAGAGTCTACCAAGAAGAAAAAACGTTGGCGTGACATTAATGATTTTAATACTAGTCATATTTTTTCATGGCCAAATAATGTTGTGAATGAAAGAAATGAAAAAGTTTATAAATATAACTCATTTCAAAAGGCTTCCCAAGGTTCCATGTATGAGTTAGATGAATTTCAACCAACTGTGGAATTGCAAAGTATGAAGAATGAGCCTCTGCCATTAGCTGACCAATCAGAAGGAAATAGAGACACTATGGACCCGCCTACAACATCTTATTATCTGAGTGAACTTCAGGCGAGATCTGGGTCAGATGTGCATCCAACTACAATGAAAGAAAGGGAGGCCAGCAAAGGAAAAGTTTTTTTAGGAACAGGCCATGGTTTGAAAATGCAGCTGCCAGAGAAGCTGGTAAACCAAAGGCGCGACCCTTCAAAACAGAGTTTGAGATCGAGAGGGGAGGGAGAATAAGAAATGGCCCCACAACAAGGAGCAGAACTTTGAAACAATGGTAAGTCTGCTTTTAACTGTAAGGAAATCTTGGATTTAACGGCAGAATGTTGTTGCATTTTGCCTATTGACTGTTCTCTAATGGAACTTAATACTGGCAATGTTTCAAACTGTGTATGTACTTTGGATTGTCTAAATGTTTCTTATAATCATGAGCAATCATATAGTAAGACAAAAAAGGATTCAACCAGGATTTTTACATCTTTATTACATTATACGAATGTTGCTTCTAATGGTTATATTAATTTAAGTGCTGATACTGAGCCTCTGGAAGGTGGTTGCATTAAGGGTTTGACTCGTAACCATAATGAGGCTTTATGGAATGGCCGAGGTTTACGAAATTTAACCCATAGCTCTGATGTACTCAATATGGGTAAATGGTTGTGTAGGCATGTGGAAGCAGTTCCTTGTGAGTTAAAATGCTTAGGAACACTACATATTTGTCACAAAATATAAATATGTTGGAAAATGTGGCTTTTACTGACCATAACAATGCCTGTATTGAACCTGTAGAAAATGTCTTTGATAGAAACATGACCCATAATTATGATGAAATTTTAGGGAATGACAGAGATTTACAGAATTTAGTATGTAACTTGTCTCTAAATATTGAGCCATTGGCCCCTGTACTCGAAAGATCTGTCTCATGTGTTACTGACCAGGCTGCTCACATACGATCAGAAGACAGATCTATTACAATGGGGTTAAGTGGAGATAAGTTTGATAAACAAATGGGATCCCCTAGTTATTTTAAAAAACTCTGTGGTGAATATTGTTACTGAAGATATATTAAATGGAAATGAGAATCAGTACATGGGTAGTACTCTAACTGATAAACAGGAAAATGGAGAACTATTGAATAACTATCAGTGGAAAGAAACCAAACCATTGAATTATTCATAGGTTGGTACTAGGCTATCAGCCCTAGGACCTATACAAGCCTAGCCATAACAATTCCCTGGCTATTTCTTCCCACACTATTTACTTCACTGGACCCCTGTCTAGCAGGGCAACTGACGTGATCCCTGGGGTGAATTTCCTTTCTCCCATCCAATAGTCAAGGTTCCTTTAGAAGAGGGCCAAAGAGGCACTCTGCTTGACATGTATGGGCAATCTATTCCAGAGTCTGGGGAGTCTCTGGGTCAGGAACCTATCCCAACAGCATGTTTTGTTTATTGTGATGACAAGGTTTAGATCCCTGGAGCGTGTGGCTCTGAGGGATTGGGATTCTTTAAGTGTAGCTTGTCCAACAGCTCTGGGTTTGACATGGCCTTGTATGTTAAGCAGAGATCGCCTCTGAGTAGTTGATATGCAACAGAGTATAGCTGGATTTTTTTAAGGTGGTCAGCTTAGGGCATCTGCTTTAGGCCTGTGATTCTTTTAGTGAGGTATTTCTGTGGCCTTTCCAGTTGTTGCAGACATCTTGAGAGGTACATACCAAACAGGGCATTGTATTCTATAATGGGTCTAATGAGGGATGAGTACAGTGGGACAATGACCTCCTTTTTTCTGGATGAAAAGCCCTTAATGATGAGGTGTGCCACATAGAAGGATTTTGTGACTGCTGTGGTGATGTGGTTATCGAAGGTGAGACCACTGACCACCTGTGTCCCCAAGTCTCTCATCACACTTTCGGTTTTTAGTGCACTGCCACCTATATGGTAATTCACGGGTACATGTTTTTTCCCAAAGGAGATAACTATACATTTCTTAGCATTGAGCTTGAGCCCATGGCTCTGGCACCAAGCATCTGTTTCTGTAAGGCCCTTTTGTAGAGTATCCACATCATTTGGGGATTCAATAATGGCTCCCAGTTTGCAGTCATCTGTGAACTTTGTTAGCCAGAGTCCCTTAGTGTTGGCCTGTACTTCAGAGAAGTAGATGCCAAACAAGAGTTGTCCCAGGATTGAACCCTGAGGTACTCCACTTGTCACTTGTCTGGAGTTGGATTTGGAGTTGGCTAATTTTACAGTGTGGGTTCTCTCAGTAAGCCAGTTAGCAACCCATTGGGTGACGTAGGGATTAATGCCCAGCTTAGTAAGCTTATCTATGATTCCAGAGTGGGGGATGGTGTCAAAGGCCTTGGCAAGGTCTAGATATGCTGTGTGGACCACCTTACTCTTGTCCATGGCTCTGGAGACTGATTCGAAGAAGTCAATCAGGTTCAGGAGACAGGATCGGCCCTTCACAAACCCAAACTGGGTGGGGTCCAGTGTTTGAAGGTTGTCAATGTCTTTGTTTATAAGTTCCATGATAATACCCTCCATGGCCTTGCAGATAAGGCTTGTCAGACTGATAGGATGGTAGTTTCCTGGATCCCAGGTGGATCCCCCCTTGTGGAGTGGGATAACTGTAGCTCTGCAACACTCAGTGGGCATGAAACCTGAGGTGAGGCTATGATTAAACATGACACTTAGGTGAGGTGCCAGTTCATATTGTAGTTCATGTAGTACACAGCCTGGGATATCATCTAGTCCCATGGATGCTGTATTCTTAGCTTTGGAGAGTGTGTTTTTTACCTGTGTGGCCATTATTACTGGAATTTGGCAATCTTCCGGTATTGAGATGGGCCATTTAAGGGGTGAGAGGGGGGTGAAGTTGGCACTGAATCAATCTGCCAGGATATTGGCAATATCCTTGGGATCAGTATATTTAATGCCATTCTGTTTAGCTCAGAGCAGATCTGAGCATTGCCATTTAGATTCTTGACATAGTTATAGAATGCCTTGTGGTTGTCTTTGGAAATCTTTGGTAATTTTATTTTCCTAACTAGCTTTGGTGGATTTTATGAGGGATCTCAGTTTCTTAATGAGGCTGGTAACAGAGTTTTTTGCATCCTGGGATTTTCCTCTTTTCTGCAACAGTTTCTTCCTTTTGTTGTAAAGTTTGTTTATGGCAGGGGACCACCAGATTGTCTTCCTTTTTTTGGATGAGAGCATCTTGGTAGTATTTGGATGGCATGATTCATGCATGAGTGGATGTGCTCGTACAGTGCCTTAGGATTCAGCAGTTGAACTTTCAGTTCACATCTGCATGGGTGTCATGAAGTTTGTCACTTCTGACTTGAGTAGCATGAAGTTGGCTTTGGAGAAGTTTTTTATGGAGGTTTCCTTACTGGGGGGTGGATGTAAAGGGTGACTAGCTTATGGTTAGACCTGACTAACAAGGGGGTGACCATAGGTGTGGAGTATCGATTTCCCATGTTGGTAATGACCAGGTCTAGGATACTGAAGCCCCTGGTGGGACTATATATTAGTTGATCCAGGGCATTGGAATTTATGAATTCCAGGAACCGTTGGGCAAAGGTGTTGGTACATGAGCAGTTTTCCCAGTTAATGGCAGGGTAGTTAAAATCATCCAGTATTAGGGTGTTTGGTTCTATCTTAATATTTTCCAGTATGTTTAGAAAGATGTAGGGAGAATCTTGGGGTATGTTGGGGGGTCTATAGCAAGCTACAATTTGGATTGCAGTCTTACCTAGTGTTAGTTGCACCTGGAGAATTTCGGACGCATTGTGTTGGGCAACTAGCCTGGTGGTGTGAATATCCTTGTTGAATATTGACACTCCTCCACCTTTAGTGGAAGAACATGGTTGTAATAGGACCCCTTTCTTAAGTAGTTGTAAAGATTCTTTTGTGAATATTCATGTGAGGAGGACTGACCAATCATATGGTGAAACAGTGGATTGCTGTCCATCAACTAAAAATAGGGGCCTTTTAAGCCCCCTTTTGAATGTAAAATGTAATGGTCATTAGTTGTCAGTCCTTCATGATGATTCTGTAGATCAATACATTGATCGAGTAGTTGATGGGACTGGGCCAAGTTCTAGTGTGGGTGATACTGGAGAAACACCTAAGCACGTTTTAGGTATGATTTGATCTGATAATGAACCTGACTGTATAACTGAACATACACCAATAATTGGAGAAATGTTGAATGTAGAATATCCTATTAATAAAGATGTAATAGTAACTATAGATATATAACTACAGATACGAGTCCTTGTGACTTGTCTGATGGTTTGGAGCTGATGGGAGACCCACAGAGGATAGGACAATATGTTAATAGTGATGAGATAGTAACTACTAATGTGGATGCCCCTGCTCCATCTGATGAACATTCTATATGTTCCAATATAGAGACTGGTCAGACTACTGCTAAAGTGACTTCAAATGAAGAGATTTCCGAAGTGAATCATCCCATGGTAATCTTTCTAACTATAGGCTAACTGAGGCAGAATGTCCCTACTATCACGAGAAACTATGTTTGTTCCAGCAGGTACTGATGATCTGGTACATGTGATTACTGATCTAAATTTATTCTCAAGAGGCTTGAATTTGAAAAATATTTTTAAGAGTAATAATGGTGTTGTGGCTAACCATTTAAAAAGAAGTAGCACGTTCATTCCTGTTACTGATCCAGTTATTAATGTTTTCACTAATATTTGTGAAAAGGAAATTCGTAACATTTATGATAGAAGAGATTTCATGAAAATATATAATTTAACATCTGAAGAGACCCAAGCACTGAAATCATTACAGAATAATACACAGATAGTTATGAAGGAGTCAGATAAAGGAGGTGCCATTGTAATAATCAACCTAGAACATTATTTACAGTCTATGACTGAACTACTGTCAGACTTGCCTTTAAACCTATTAGTGTCAAGGAAGTAGATGCCATGATTGGTAAGATAAATATCTGTATTTATGACCTACAGGTAATGGGAGATATACATATTGATATCTTCCACTTTCTTAGAGCACCCTGTCCAATAATCCCCGTGCTTTATGGACTACCTAAAATCCATAAATCTTTGGAGAGTCATAGCATCAGGGATGACTGAATCTATATCAGTATATCTACAAGATCTCCTAAAGGGTTATTTGAAGTATATACCTAGTTACATTAAAGACACAGGTGATTTTCTAACACAACTGCATACTTGGTATAATGGCTGTGCCCATGACCGTCTGATTCTGGTGACATTAGATATAAAATCCCTGTTCACTGTAATTCTGAATAGCTATGGAACTGATTGTACTAGAGAGACTCTACAAGAGTATGGATGTCTTCCCGCTAGATGTATTGAAACTATATGTGAGCTATTAGATCTAGCTTCGGAAAATAATATTTTTACTTTTAATAAGCAGGTTTATCACCAGATTTCAGGAACAGCCATGGGCACTGCTATAAGCCAATACACATGTTAATTTAACATTGTGTAGATGGGAAAGTATATACTTGTATGGAAATTTTAATATATATGCAGAGATATTATTCTACAAATGCTTTGTGGATGATATGTTTTTAGCCTGGCATGGCACTGTTGCAGAGTTGCATGGGTTCTATGAATACTTAAATAATACTCTTGAGTTTCTTAAATTTGAGATGGAATTTGCTGAGGATTTTGTTAATTTTCTTGATGTTAAGTTGGAAATGACAGGGTCTGGTTTAGAGACAAGCATATATAAAAAAGATGTATAGGTAAATAAATTCCTGCATAAAAGAAGCATGCATGCAAGAAGGACCTTTAAAAATTTCCTCAAGAGTCAATATCTGCAAGCCAGCAGGCTGAATGTTCAACTAGAGGTTTGTCATGCTCAGATGCAAGAAATGACCAATAATTTTATTGAAAGGGGTTATAGTATGGAAGAAATAGAAAAGCTAGAAGGGATGCCTTAAGGGTAAGGGATTCAAAAGCTAGACCCTATTTTTCTATTAAGGCTGATACTGTTTCAGAGGGGCAGAGAGTGACTTCATCACAGCCCTTGGGATATCTTATGACCTATAGCAGAGCTAGTAGATTGGGATATATTATGACCTATAGCAGAGCTAGTAGAACAATAGAGTATGTTATAAATAAGAATTGGAATATTTTGAAAGCTATACCGGGTCATGAAAGTTGGCTTCCAAGTAGACCCAGTTTTACCTATAGAAACTGCAATAATTTAAAGACATTACTGTTATAAATTACTGTTATAAGGATTTTTCATTAAATAATAATACAATAACAATGTTTAATAAAATGGGTACTCTCCCCTGTTACAATTGTTCTTGCTGTTCAAGTATAAACCAGTCCACTGAATTTATACATCCTGTGAATAGAAAAAAGTTTTTTTGTTGTAGTGCAACATGCAATACAGCATATATTATATATCTTGCTACTTGTAAAAAATGCTTGGGTTTTTATGTTGGAAAATCGAAAGACAGGATCATAGAACACAGGTCTGAGATTAGGAGAGGAATACTAACTAAATCTTTGGCTAAATATGTTAGTGAAACTGATGATTCACATCAATTTAACTTTAGAGTTATACATGTAATTTATCCAAATATTAGATGTGGAGGCCTTATAAATAGTGTGGACATGAAAGAATATGAGTGGATCATCCATTTAGAAGTGGATAAACATCCTGGTCTCAATAAACAAGTTACTTTGAAACCAGTGTTAAAATCCAAACAGAAAGAGAGGAAGAAATGACTATACATACTATGCTGCTACTGTGCTTTTAAAAGTTTAATTGTTGCTTTAATTGTTGTTTTTTGATAGGCTGCTGTGTCATGTGATATGTTTGAATTAATGCTGTTTTAATGGCTGCTTTATGCAAGACACTGAAGGAGGATAATTTGTATCTGAAAGCTTTGTCATTCTATTAAATCTTTATTGATGGCGTGGAGTATTACCTGTCTTTTTGCCTGGAGCACTTCTGAATAGGCAGCAGTGTTCTCAGGGTTTATGGAGGCTTGAAATTTCAAAGGAGACCAGTTTGTGGTCTGACCTTACCAGGGAAGACATTACAGTAGGGGGTGTGCAGCACTCTCCCATATTAGTGAGGACCAGATCCAGTATGCTTGCACCCCTTGTCTGTGTATTGACAATCTGGTCCAGCGAGATTGTGTTTATAAAATCAACCAAAGAAATACTTGTACTACAGTACAGAACTGGCCCTGTTAGGCTAAGGCTAACCTGGGAGTCTTATCCGACAAAGAAGCCCATGCAGCCACTGGGAAGCAGCCTGTATGGGAAGAACACAAATGTAAAAAGAAAAATCAGAGTGACTCCAGATAAAAGTAACATCAAGCAGCTTCAAGTAAAAGATTCCAATCTGTCTTACACTGATTGCTGTAGTAACTCAATTTGGCATGATATGAAAATGGAGATTCCCTTATTCTGGTTTTAGGTAGCTTTATTGAGAAAGGAATACACCTTGAAGATCAGTGCTGTTGATCTGAGTACAGTAGTGTGAGAAACTGGTTTAAATACCTTCACTAGAGGCTTCAACTAATTATGCATTCAACAAAGGATGTAGCAGTAATGAATTCTATCGGTCAAAGTGATAATACATTCTATTGGACAGAATGCTAGTAATCTAGAAGTGAAAGGAACAAAAGGAGGAGGTGCTAATCTGGACTATGCATGGTGATAGAGAAGTATCCTAGTCATGGATACTTCATCTTACATCAACAAGATCGAAGGCATGCTGAAAATTCAGGAATTTTACCAAGTCTGCGACCTGACCCAAATCAAGATGACATATAAAAACCTCACCCAAGAACTCATCGACCTTACAAGGAAGGTTTAGTTAGCGAATGGCTTCTTTATTTCATAACAGTGGAGGAACCAAAACTTCCCAGGTTCTTCTGCATACCCAAACCCAACAAAAACATCTATGACCCTCCCTACGGACCAGTAATCACTAGTGAAAGAAGCATCATGAAACCTCTCTCCATTTTTCTCGAAGTACAGCTGAAGCCATTAGCCAAAAATAACCCCTCCTACATTGTTAACACAGAGGACCTTCTTAAGAAAATCAAGGAAATCGAGGTCAATGAATAAACCCTACTGCTGACCATTGATGTGGAAACTCTGTATACAGTAATCCCACATGAGTATTGTATACAGGCAGTGGTTGAAGCATTAACATTATGAAGCAGAGACTATGCTCCTCTGTCAGAGACCATAAGCAAATTTATCAAGGTTGTTCTCAAAAACAACTGCTTCAGCTTTAACAGGACATACTAGAGGCAGAAACGTGGCATAGCAATGGGATCTGTTATGGCTCCCAGTTTAGTGAATACAGCCCTAGGAAAATGGGAAAGAGACTCAATCTTTAGCTTGCCTTACTTCCAGAAAATGGCCTGTTACCACTGCTATACTGATGATATCCTGATTGTACGGAATGGAAACGAGCAGGAGCTTCAAGATTTTTTCAACTACATTAATGGCACCACAAATTTTCTGAAATTCACCTGTCACCACCACAAAGACCAAGCTTGTTTTCTGGACCTCAAGATCTCTAAATACATGAACTCCCAAAGCTTTGCAATAACCTGTTCCAAAAGCCCAAAAGATTTAACCTACTACTACACCGAAATAGCATGTACCCGGTAAAAACCAAGAGGAACATTATAAAATCCCAGGGCCTATGCATGGCAGGGGTGTTAAAGGAAATCACTGACTTAACCATTAACCTAGCAAATTAGAGTTCAATTTCTTAGCAAGAGATTCATTTTTCATATCCTGGAACCTATTGCTTCACAGAAAAAAGCCAACCCAGAATTTCCTGCCAACAACGAACCCAGGAGCAGGAGAAAAACACCCACAGACCATAAGGATACCTGCATGACCCTCACCTACTCCACAGACTTTAGTGCCATTGTTAACATCATTAAGGACAACGGGTCCCCATCAGCAAAAGTCCGGTCATCAACCATATCCTCCCGACCAAACCAAGCTTCAACATTAGAAGAAATAAGAACATCCACAGCCTAATAGAAAATGTGGAATCTCTAGCTTTTCTAGACAACAATGGACTGGTAGGGAGCTTCAACTGCAACCCCCCTCACTGCAGCTTCTGCACTTACATGAGCAGTAGTACAGGCTTCACAAATCCTCACGACAACTGCAGATACAAAAGCTGGGAGCACAATTGCAACAGCTCATTCCTGGTCTATAGAGCACAGTGCACAAGATTCCAAGCCTTCTACATCAGTAAAACTGTAAACAGACTTAAAACCCAAATAGCCCGGCATCTCAAGGACATCTGTTACTGCAACCTACCAAACGCACTCGCAAGACACCACAAAAACCACCCTGGGCATGATACCTTTACCTTCCATGTGATCAATTGGGATTCAGAAAGAAGAATTACAAGGTCCACAAAATGACTTACTAGTAAAAAGGGAATTTGAATGGCAAATAAGACTCCAAACTTGCTCCCCACCACGACTGAACACCCAAATGTCCATCAGCGGAATCCTAAACCTTGGGAAACTGCACCAACTCTCCTACTATTAATAAATCCTAATCTTTCATTTCTTTATTTTTACTCCACCATGAATAATGCTCACTCAATGTTCTTCAAGTTCATATCCTTACTACTGAGCAGGTCTGATGAAACTTTGTGCGAAAGTGCTGATCACACCTATGTTTAGTGTTTTTTTTGTTTTGCTTTTTTTTTTATTAAAGTCTTTTAAATGTTTAATGTACTATTTAATGTTGAAGTTCAGCCTCAAAAAGAGAAAAAAAACACAGCTTTGTAAAACCTATCATCATGAATAAGTCCAGAATAGCACCCCCTCCTTTCGTTTGTCCCTCTTACTTAGTCCTTTCACTTCTAGATTACTATCACTCTGTCCAATAAAAGTCATTACTGCCACATCCTCTGATGAATGCACTATCACTCTGACCAACACAATTCGTTACTGCTATATCCTCTGTTGAATGCATAATTAGTTTAAGACTCTAGTGAAAGTATTTAACTGGGTTCTCACGCTACTGTACTCAGATCAACAGCACTCATCTGCCAAGGTGTATTCCTTTCTCAATAAAGCTACTTTGAACCAGAAGAAGGGAATCCCCATTTTCATTTCATGCCAAATTGAGTTACTACAGCAATCAGTACAAGACTGAGATTGAAACCTTTACTTCTAGCTGCTTGATGGTACTTTTATCTGGAGTCTGATTTTTCTTTTTGCATTTGTGTTTATAAAATCCAGGAATCTTTGTGCCTGTACATTTGCTGTTGTATAGGATTCCCAGTTAATAGTGGGGTAATTAAAGTCACCCATAAAAAATGGTATTGGGTTGGTTGGTATTTCCAATACGTTATTTGTTTATTCTTCCTCCTAGCATTGCCCTTTCAGGGCTGTCTCCCTTTCCCTGTTAGCAGGAAATCTCTGAAAATCTTGGCACTCAAACTTGTCTTTTAATTAGCTCAGCTCATGTTGCCTGACAGTTTGGGCACATGGAAGGTGGCCTTATGCATTGGAAGCTGTATGGCTGGTTATATCCTTGGCAGGATGTAACCCATAAAGCTAAGGCTACTGCAGCAGTGATCTTTTGAACATCTACTGTTATGGTAAGTTTACTTACAAAACTGTACTTTCCATAAAAGTATTTCTGGTAGTTTTAAGAGTAGTTTCCTGTCAGTACCATGATTCTATTACAACTTCCAGTGCATGAATGACCAAGTAAAATTAAAATAAAGTTTAGTTACAAGGCACTGAAAAAACTAAACTGGTAGTTTTACAAGCAGTAAATGTAAAAACTTGAATTGGCCTTAACTGCAAGATTCCATGAAATGCAGTGCGTTTTCCAGTACTTAAACAATTCCATTTCTATAATTTGTTGGATGCTTTCCTAAAGAAATATAAAATATGGTCTTTGTAAATATTATATCTTTAGAGAGAAAGACAGCAGCTTAGAGTGCATTTTGTAAAACAGAAAGGAATTCTGGCAATGACAAGTCAGTTAACATGATTACCTTAGCTATTTATAATATTGGGAATTAAAATGGATACTTCATATCAGCAAATGTTAAGATTTTTTGTTAATTAAAAAACAGTGGAGTTTACATTTTTTTTCTTCATTTTGATGAAGTTTATTTGTAATAGTTTGACTTTACAGAATACATGTATTTCTTAATCTTGAACTGGCTGTATGAGGGTTGCACAATAAAAAGTATATATAGGTCCATTCAAGGAAGCACTAAATCTACCAGTTTACCTAATGGTACCCATATAATACAACCTTTTGTATGACACTGTAAGCTTATATCTTGAACAAGCCCAGAGTTAAAAAAAAATGTTTTTTGTATTTTTTTCCTGTAATAAAAGTCTTTGGTACCATTCACTATGTACTGTACCAATCCTTCCAAATGTTAATTCAGGCTCCTACTGCCTTTATCTATAGGCAAGTTCCAGATTCATTATTTTTGCGTAAATGTACACCTTTAACTACAAACTACCATACACTTGTGTAAGTAGTCTAATGTTCTTCAAAGGGAGAGGCCTGCTTCACTGATTTTTTGGTAAATATCCAAAAATAAGTAATTTATGATGCCATAAGCAGTTATAGATTAGCAAAATAAATATTTTACTATTTAACTTTAAACAGTAACCCACAAAGTTTGTAACTAAATATGTATGTTCAAAGTGCTACTTAGTGAAGACAACAAATTGTGCTTTATTACTTGGTTATGCAGAAGTTACTGTTAGCAGTCTGGTAATGAAATACTTAATATCAAAACCTGATGCTTTACTATAGGAAGGAGCATAATATTAGGATACATTGTGGCATAGTAGATTAGGGCTATACTCCCTAGAAAGTAGGGGAGAGAGTGAAGTATAGTACAGGTACAATTAATAATGAATTAATTAATACAATTAAGAGAGAAGGCAGGGGAAAAATGATACAATTATCAGCTAGACTAGATGGAGTTTTATCTGGGCATGTAAAAACACTGAGCACCAGGTTTAAGTTCTAGTCATTTGTGTTCACTTCTCTAATAAGTCATTATAAACATGTAATTTGCATGATTTGTGTCTAAAGACTAAGAATGAGACACTTTGGAGAATGCACTTTTCTCCAAAAAGCAAAAAACTTGGAGATAGTATGTTAAGTAGCTGGGCTGCGAGTGGGTTGTGGGGGGGGGCAAAGTCTCACTACAAAAACATGTTACTTTATGATTGCACTCCAAAATGCGGATCGGTCGTGTATCCACAAGCTAAAAATACTTTGTTTCAGAAACAGCTACATAATGGCCCAACAGAAAGATCTTTGCTTTACAATTCCATGCTCCGACACACACTCCTTTATAAACATAGGTGAAACTTTTTATCTGATGAATTCTGATAGATGAAAGCACTCATTATCTTCAATAAACTGGGCAACTTAATGCTCCAATAAGTACTGCTTTGCATTTTTATTACTTGATTTTGAAAACATGTTCATATTCTGGATTGCTGTCTACCTGCAAAATACTTATGGGAATACAGCAGTGGTTTAATTCAAACAAAATGTTTTTCCTTTTCTTTTTACTTGCTGTTTCTAGGGAGACCCAGCCACTCAGGGGATTTAGGTAGATGTGTAAGCTACAGGTAGCCAACACTTGTTTATCCAGTCAATACAAAATGATCTATTGAGTACCATAATTGTAAAAAAGACAAAAAGGGGTATCATAGTATAAGTTAGCCAATATTTACAATCTATTTTATACTACTTTCTGCACAAAATCAAATTCTGCTGGTGACTCACTTTATTCTTATCATACTACAAAAATCTCCAAGTCCATCACCTTAGAACTAAACAAAATAGTTACCATCACTGAAAAAAAGCACTTTTTAGACAACTGGCTGTCCTCTTGCACAGCTCCAGGAAAGTATACAAGTACTACTCATAAACACTTTTCCCCTATCATACATAGCTAATTTCTTCTAACCCATATATGTCTATCCTTCCCCCAAACCTGACTCAGCTAACATCATATACCTCTATATGTCTGTCTCATGTCCTACTGTATACTAATGTTCTTTACAAATGTAAGGAGAACAATGGTGTCGCATTTAATAGCCATGAACTGAGGACAAGAAATCACGGGGTGTTCATTGTAAATATGTCATTAAGGAAGAACAGCTTTCACATAAGATCTGGGCTGTTGTGGAAAGCTGTTCCACTGAGAGTTAGAAACTTAGAATGCTGGCAAGCATTAAACTGGGCATTGAATGAGGTCTTTGAAAGTACGGTACATGACCCTACTTCATTAGGCTGCAAGCTATTAGAACGCCTAGTAAGGCTAAGAATTTGGTAATGCACACATTCCACATTAGCAGGTAAGGCATGGAACTCAGCCAAAATAAATGTTCCATGATAGAATGCAAGACATAACACAAATGCTCAGAAAATATAGAAATATCGCAGGAAAACCTGTAAATTGTTTGCAGAAGACAATAGCACATGATACAAATCAAGTTCACATTCAAACAGACAGGAACTAAAGAGGACCAGAAGAACATGTAAATAGGGTTGCTAGACAAAATATGGATAATAACTTAATATTTTAAGCAAATATGCATTACAAAGAATAGAAATCAGTGCGTATTTCCCTAAAAGTAAACACAGTAACTGAAGATGCAACAGATGTGGTGAAAGCATTTGCAGATTATTTTGTTAAACTGGTGATTAATAGTTCCAAAACCTGGTAGGTTATTTTCGGACTCAGATAAGTAGAGATCTGTTTCCCGGCTTTAACACTTGTCTTTTAGTACTTCCTAGAAAGCAGAAGAAATGCGTCTGAACCACACACACACACACACACACACACACACACACACACACACGTATAGTCTTTGAAAAAAATACTTCTGAAGTTCTATTTCCCCATGTAAATTAGAAAGTAAGAGCATAAAGTTATATCTATTCTTGCCTTGCAGGACTGCAGCAGAGGCAATGAATATGCTAGTTACTTATATAATGTTTCTTTACCTAGCAAAAGTTTTCTGTTCAATCCACGATGTTGCAATTTCCCAACTAACGAATTCTCTCATATAAATGAATTTAGTGTCAAATGGATCTAACGATGATTAGATTGTAGAGAATCTTAGGCCAAAATCAAAGATAGTATGCCAAATTACTTTTCAATAAATAGCAACATCCCTCAGGGATCCGATTAGGACCAAAAATGTTTTGTTTATGACAACAATGCTAACCCAAGATCTTTGTTGGATACATAATTGTGGAGAAGGTGTCATGGTGACTTCATTAAGTGTCCAGGAAAATCTGCAACAAACACAAGTTATTTGCATGGGTGGAACATAATGACATTTGACTTAATAGAAAAATGTGTTATACTATATGTAGGAAAATTAATAAAGGCTACCTGTAAATCATAAACAGAATCACTGTGAAAAGTGTAGAGGAGTGCAAATACTTGTAAGAGCTAGTGAACATAACACTATATTTCTGAGATAAGTATTAATGCCATAACAAGAACATGCTAATTATAGTTCAAAGAACTCCTGCTAGCAGAAATGAAAATCATATTGATATTAGCGCAATCATTTCTGTTCTGTTTTCTGCGTTTACTCGGTCAGGGAAGTGAACAGTCTAGAATGAATGCTTAAATATTACACAAGGATGATACTTTCGCAAAAAATAAATGGATAATAACTGCATTGAGATACTGACATCACTAAGGCTGCCTTCAACATTTTTCAAATTAAAAAGAGGAACCTTGATCTAGGCATCTAAATGCCTCAAAGGCAAAAGCAACATTAGGCATAGAGTTTATAGATCGCAGAAAAGGGGCCAGAAGTAATAAATCCATTCTACAACAAGAAAGTTAAACACAAATATGAAAAGAGATTTCTTCCACAACAGAGCAACTGGACAGTGGAATAAACTTCTGACAAGTGTTAAACAATCAGAAAACTTAAAAAAGCGTTTGCTAGATTCTACAGAAATAGAATCTTTTTGGGAGAACTAAGGAACCTGGCTCTAGCATAACCATATCTGGGTCACACTGAAAGCTTGAAAACTACAGCTATGCTTACCACTTCTGTAGTATACAAAGACAGCTAGTAAAATAAAATAACCAGGTAAATGAAATGACCTTGACTGTAGGTTTAGGAAAAATCTTTAATATGAAGTTCAACATCCACTTCCATGAAACATCTACCCATTAAACATCCTGGGTTTCATCAGAGTAATGTTACAAATGCAGCAGCTACTTTTATATGAATAGTCACCCAATCAAAACGGTGCAGATAACTCTCTTAATTAGTTGTCTATTCAAATTAGCAGCTCATTAACTAGTTAACAGTGCATTTCACTGGGAATATAAAACATTTACAACAATAAAGGGTATATTAATCTAATATCATAGTAAAATAATATAAAAACTCTTAATAGTTAAATAACAATAAATAATTGGTCTGTTGTAATAAATAAATATGTGGTCTGTTATTTAAGGAAACTCTAAAACATATATAAATAGTAGTGTGGAAATAATCAGGTTTGATCAACACTTAACTTAGATATTATATGATTTAAGTTTCACCAATAGGAAGCAGCCTTTTGAGATGTTTTCATTTATAGATACCTGAATAGCTTATTTACATGCATCTAACCTCAACTGCTTAGTATAAACATTCTTGTTCCCTTTAATTCTAATAATGCATTAACATCACCTTCGTTACTACTAACTTGAGGAGTTTCAGCGGATAATGGTTTCATGGAACTCTCATTCTGTTTTATCTGTGCCTTTTTGCAATTTATCTCCCACTGCATATGTAATCTTCCTTTTAATCCCTTCTAATCCCTTCCATGGATGCCTCAGTGTTGTTGATCAATGTTAGTTATCCTTTCTGCCTTTGATGATTACTTGCTCGATACTAGGGTTTATTTTGGTTGATGAAATTGCACAGAGAACAGTGGTGTTCTCTCACTCTATTCACTCTCCTGGTTAGATAGTGTTTTGCTTGGAAGCACTACTGTTTCTTCAGGTTTGCATAGGGTGAATTTTAACTAGGTATAGTCCTGGACTGATTTAATCAGTCAGTGCAGGAAAATTCTACATGTTGGAATGCCCACAGCAGCAGAGCATCCAAAGTCTTCCATTTCACACTCTGGATCCTACTCTCAACTGAGATCTTAGAGTGTAGGTGGTATTTGACTCATAATAAACCCTGACTGGTCCCAATTTGCATTTAATTCCTGATAAATTAGGAGCCACGCTATTCTTGTTTAGCGATACGCAAAATCTTGTTAATGATGAGTCAAATTTTACTTAAACTATGTGTCTTACACCACATACGCTCCTGTTATTTCATTACTTGTCACACTTTTCTTTCCTTATAACAGGAACCCCCCACAAGATACAAGTTGGTTTTCAGCCTGCTTTCTTAACACCATGGACATGCCTCTCAGGTACCCCTGATTTTCAGGGTCATTGCTGATCCTGACTGAAATTGTACCTCTGCCTCTTAACCCCTCATAAAATTGGTTATTTCTGAAAAGGTTGAGAATTACTTCTATAAAACATATAATAATGACAATAATTAAAATTATAGACTACATTACTTCAGAAATGTTTTATTAATTTAAATTCTCTCATTCTGTCACTGTCATATGTTAATAACTTTATTTAGTAAAGGCATTACCATTTATCCATGGATATTTCTGATTATTTTAAGACTTGTCCCTAACTGAGATAGCCATGCTTCAGACTGGGTTACTCAAATTTGGCCTCCAATTGACATGTGGGATACTACCTTGTATTTACACACTTCCTATACATTTATACATTCCAGTGCAGGCTTATTATTTACCATTTTAGAGTTTCTAATGGCCTGCCCATCTCAGGCCACCTCTGCCCATAATGTTTTCATCCTTGGTGAGGAGATAAATACTTAGAACAAGAAAAAAAAAAAAAAAAAAATACAATAATAAAAACGTTTTTATTTAAATCAAAATACATCACTAAAATTTCCATTACCCTCTTGGCATGCTATGTTTAGGTTTGTCAAACAAAAAAAGATAATAAAAGATCTTCAATGCATAATATTAGTAACGGTAGTAAATTTGCATTTGAATGCATGTAGCAAGGAATTGTTTGTTTGTGTGTGTGTGTGTGTGTGTGTGTGTGTGTGTGTGTGTGTGTGTGTGTGTGTGTGTGTGTGTGTTTAGACCTTGGTGACCTCTGGGGTCTAGGCTTTTAGAATTTGACCATTACTGGTGTCTAATCGCTAACTCATATCTTTTCTCTCTATGAAATCTGTGAAGCATAGGACCTTTTTCTGAATTAGAAGTCACTCAAGACCAGGCTAGAACTGCATAAGCCATAAACAGGCTTCAGCCAGCTACTGGTGGTAGAATTTTAACTGCTGACATTTCAGGCAAAAAAACACAGGCATGGTCGAAGAATGTCCAGAGAACAGCACCCATGATCCTGGAAGTCATTCCTGGATCATGGAAGACATGCAAGTTGGTGAAGGCAATGAAGAGGTGGATGACCCAAATATTGCTGTAGATGAAGAGGAATGGACTGTGGATCATTACTTATGGGAAATTTTAGACTCATTACCTGATGAGGGGAGATCTGGGATTTTTTTACATGGTCCTTGAGGGGAACTTTAGATCAAACAGACCCTAGTTAATGATATGTTGAGTGCTCAACAGGGCAGTTCAGGACTTCAGTCAACATCAGCAACATTGCAAATACAAAATAGTTCACACACTTCTCTTGAGAATGTCATAACAGTAGATGCAGACCTCAATGACACACAATTTTAGGCACCTATGATGACTGTAAACAGCTTAAAGTCCCATCATTACCTCAGATGTCCCTGAAAGCT
The DNA here is from genome assembly GCF_019279795.1 of Protopterus annectens. Classification (NCBI taxonomy): domain Eukaryota; kingdom Metazoa; phylum Chordata; order Ceratodontiformes; family Protopteridae; genus Protopterus; species Protopterus annectens. Next base: position 580,055,372 of record NC_056734.1, on the reverse strand, counting down.
ATTTGGGAAGAATATATAGATGTCTTTGATTTAATCAATATGGAGAGCATCCAAGGACCACTGAGGCTGAGAGCTCCAGATCCAAAGATGTAGCAGCAGCCCTTGCAGCACTAGGTAAAAAAGTTTTGGGGTAAGCCATAGTCAGAAGTTGGGACAATTGGATTTTGAGCTTTGCAGTGCTCATGGCCAGCCTTAATGCGAAGCAGCCCAGTCAGGCCCTGCCCCACTTAACCAATATTGTTTCAATTAGATTAGTTCACTAAATTGGGGGAGGGCCCTCCTGGTCCTACTATGACCAGCATTTTTGAAAGTTAAAGTCATCTAGCAAGTTTATTAGGTAGGATCATCATCACAGTGATATTTGACTTAGAGTTATTCTTAATGAACCCAATATTACAAGTAATATCTGTCATCTTGATAGTCAAAAAACAAATTCTGTTTTCGGTTTTCCCATCTCTGTTCTTCTTGTGGGAAAAATCATGCAGCAAGTAGATGTTTGAGAAAATCAGGCCAGTCAATTTCTAAGCCTGCAACAAGTTGAGGAGATTGGATTCCCAATCTAAGAACTGATATTCTTTCAAGAGGCAAGCCCAATTTTCATGGGTAAAGATGCAATCTTTTTGGGTGATTGTTATGCTCACAGGACGTCACATTCCCTGATCAGGGTCAACAAACTGACTTTTATACTGACTAACTACCCAGACAAGGAAGTGGCCAAATTGATCATCAAAGGCATCTTGTCTGGCTTAAAAATGTATCTTCTGTGAAAGAGAAGGAAACTGAAATTCTTAAATTGATTGAGAGCAATGTTCTCACAGTAACAGATATTGTCCCTTTTCATGTTCTGAAGTAATGGTGAATGAATTAAACCATATATATAAGATGTTTTAGATTGTGAATATCCCAAAGGGCTGCTGATGATGTGGTTGAATATATGCTAAATCAATGGGGGTATAAAATATTCCCACTAGGAAAGAAAGAAAGAATACACAACAAGGAAGTAGGAAAAGAATAGGAAAGTATGTGTATGTGTGTTTAATGCGTTTATACTAACTAACTTGAGATTTACACAACATTGGGAATTATTCACCAGTACTGACAGACGATTGGTCCGACATAGTATAATCCAAGTGTGTGTGTTGAAAACCTCAAAAAAAATAAATAAAATACTAGAAAGTGGACCAAATAAAACAAAACCAGTATAATAATAATAATAATTAAAAGTAATAGTAAATGCCTGTTGTGCATAAATATATATATATAAATGAATAAATTCATTTATTTATTTACATGTATCAAAAGCAATGTAGATGCCTAGTAGGAACAGAGGGTGGTGTATCTTGGTGTATCTTGTTGTGCTAACCTTGTTTGTTCAGTATATTATGTGGGAAAACATGTATGAAGGTTAAAAAAATATATCTTATGAACATACATATAAAATTGAGAAGGCTTAACAACCTGTGATAAATATTAGCAAGAAGACACTTGATATTATACATAAAGTTTAAGCAGAGAATTATGATATTAGAATTGAAAGGATATAGTCTCTTGAAAGCAACAAGTGGTCTCACTTTGAGCAGTGGCAGATCATTTCGTAGATATGAATTTATTAGCTTAAAACCTTTTAATAATGAATTAAGAATTATTAGAATTTTTTTTTTATTATAGTGTTTTTTTATGAATTTTTTATTTTTACATTTTTTTATTTTTTTTTTTTACACTTTACATTTTTTTAAATTTTTAATATATAATATATATATATATATGTTGTATTCATATATATATATATATTTATTGTATTCCATCATGTTTAGATATGTATGTTTAACATCGCCTTTTCATGTTCTCCCTTGGCCCTCTTATAAGATTTCACCCCTCGGCTTGGTCCTGAAGAAAAAAAGCAGAGAATTTATCATCTCTGCAACCCAAGTGGTTCATCTGTCAGTGGTTTTATAGACAAACTAAAGTCCACTATGCATCCTTGGACCAAGCTGCTGAGGTCATCCAGAAATTCTCAAATTTATGACTGTGCAAGTTAGACATTCAATCTACCTTCCATCTTCTTTCCATTATGGAAGAGAACCGACCTACAATGGGTTTCTCTATTAATGACAAATTCTTCTTCTCCGATAGGATCATGTTTACGGACTGCTCCACAACCTGTTCCATTTTCAAAACTTTTAGTTCCTTCCTACATTGTTGCTGGCAGCAGCACATCTCCCATGAAAGCTACCATAAATTACTTAGATGAATACTCTATTGCAGGTGAAGAGCAAAATGGAGCCAGGAAAAGTATGCAAATCTGCACTGACCTTTGTTACCAATTGGTGGTAGCATTGCAATGAACAAGTTGGGTGGCCTCAGCAAACTACTACCTTTTTGGGTCTCCTGATTGACATCTCTGTATTTGCTTTAAACTTCATCTGACAAAATGGAATGGCTTGGTTCTTCCATTGAGAGGTTTCTTAATCTTATCAAAGTGAGGATCATTGAAGTAATGCTTACTTAATTTCACCTGTAAAACAGTTTCGCTGAGCAGGATGTTTCTAAGATCCCTTTCTGTATAACATGCAGAGTAGTAGTAAATTGAACCACCACTGGGTACAGATTACCTGTCAAACCAGAGCTGATCTCCATCTATGGAAGACTTTCCTGCTTCACTATAATTGGGTTACCTATGGCAGAGAACTTGAATCTCCTCCAAGGAACTAATGTTTTTCACTGATGTGGCCTCAGGACATGGGATGGGTTACTTCCAAGGGAGTTATTTTTTAGCTGAATGACCTTACTCTTCTCCAGAAGAAAGAAAGGACATAACCTTTTTCGAAATTTACCGCATTTGTGTAGCCACACTAATTTGGAAGGGGCATTTTTGCAACAAGAAGGGGATACTCTACCCGGACAAACTAGAGGTTGTACAGGGTCTGATCAAAACTTCTTCCAGGTCCAGGTGGTCTCACTAAGTTATAAGATTGCTAATTCTTTTAAGTTTACAGAAACATTTTATTTTTTCTACTCGCCACATTCCAGGCAAGGACAAAGGCACTGTTGAAAGTCTATCTTGATTTCAGTTTGCCAGGTTTTGGCAATTGACAACAGATACCTACGGGCCTCCTATTCCTCTGGGGTTCTGGATGACCAGTGAAGGGCAGCTAGTGCATCTCTGTCCAAGGTTTGAGCTCCTAACAACAAGAAGGCTTATTCTTCCTCTGCAAGCTTTCAAAAAACTTCATAAGAGTCTGTTTCAACATGCTGTTCCAGTTCTGGTTCAGTTTTTAATTCACAGATGTCTATTGAGGAAAGCAACCAGCTCCTTGCATATTCACTTGGCTGCCTTAAGATGAATGACTTGTACTCTATGGCATCCTGACATTTCTGGGCACTGGCTAGTTATCAGGTTAATAAATGGGTGGGAAAACCTTAGAGGTATTCATAAGGACCCCAGGAAATCTATAGGAGTTCAGCTCTTTTGGCTATATTATTTTGCGAACTATAATTCATCAGAAGATTTTCATTCATTTACCCTCTGGGTTACCTTGCCCACTGGGCTATATACTGGGGACATTTAAAATAAGAAAACTGTTGCAGACATTCCACTGGGATGATATGTTTTTAACAAGATATTATGCCCTGGTCTGGCTAAGGAAATCCAACACAGATCAATCCAGCAGGGTTCACCAATATTGCATGGAGAAGACCAATTCTTATATCATCTGCCCTGTTCACTGGGCTTTTGCTCTACCAATGGCAGTCCAAGGTTCACTGCCTCCAGCTTGGTTTTCTATTTAAGGTCAAGGCATTCATTTACTGTCTTTGAAGCCAACTTAGCCTTGTGCAAGGCCTCAGTATAATAAAGCATCCCTCCCCAAGATTATTTCTCTCACGCCTTTCCCATAGGTCAAACCTCTGACCTTGCCTTTGAAGGACAGTCAACTAAGGTAATAAAGAGGACAGGCAGGTGAAAAACTGATGCCCTTCTAGCTTTTATTAGGAAATAAATGGGGTATTTTGCTTTTCAGGAAAAAGGTTTATGTGGATTCAGGGACATTCCTTTACCCTGAGAGTAGCATCAAGAGCTTCAGTTTGTCCCAGCAGATTATCAAACTTTTTGGACTATAAGAGTTGAATACACCTCTGAACTGGCATCTTAGGCCTACCTTGGTTTTAACTTCGGACCACATGGTACCAACAACTTCCCAGCTGGCCAAAGCCCATTGTCCTAATCATTCCTCTTGGAGGCAAAGACATTTTAGACAGAATTTTATCTGACCTTCACTCCTTAGTTACTTCATGTCCCTATATGGTGGTCTTGTGGTCTGCAATAATACCCAGATTTTGTTGGAAAGGTGTTAGGAGAAATTTAGCAATTGAGCTATCTAGGCGCCACAGCAATCACAGAGTTGGCCTGGCTGTGGACTCTATTGGTTTCCAAGTTATTGAGCACAGTGATTTAGCAAAGACAGTCAAAAACTCTTACATTTTGGATGGCATTTATTTAAATTATTTAGGTACTGCCCTATTTAATTTACGCTTATCTCGATCTATTTGGTCTACTGTTTTACTTTAATTCAAAATTTTCTTCAGTGCTTTATTAATCCTTGCTTATATCAATAGTCCCTTGGTTAAAGGCAAAGTGTGTGGCCATGTGAAGAGGCCTTATATAGAGGGTACAGTATGCGGAAGCATGATGGTGGCCAATTGCTTCGCAGCCTCAACCCCTCTGTTTTCCCTCTTTAGAGGTCAGCAACCTCTTGTGGTTGACAGGTTGCAAAGATGGATGTAATTTGATTTCAAAACCAATTTCTTAAAGGCAAAGAAGGTTAAGCCTCAACTTGATGGGCTATGTCATCTGTCCGAAGGGCTTGGTGTGTGCTCCCAGACTATATACTGCGGGGCCGGAATTGGCTTGCAGATGCCAACCAGCTGCCTTGCTGGTTTTATGGTTATACTCATTAAGCTGTGACATGCTTGCTTTGATTATTTTTAAGTATGGTTTGCGTATTATCTTGTTTGATAAAAATGGTCATAATGGCAAATTTTTGCTCTGGTATGATTCGCTGTACAGACATGGTTTATCCACAGATGAGTTTGTCCACTTTTGAGTCAGTCTAAAGGTGGAGCTTTAAAGAGGTTTAAATAACTGCTTCTGCAAGCTGGATCATCATTTCAGTAGCATTTCATCAGAACCCCATCCACCATTTCCAGAAGTTAACCAAAAGGAACCATCCCAGTACAAATTAGCAATCAGTGTGAGGTGGTCACTTTGCAGCTTCATTACCCCATTTGTTTTCCCTCCTTTTAGGGGTTAGTGACCTCTTGTGGAGTGAAAGATCATGAAGACTTATGTGGTTCAATTTCATAGCGGCAAAGAAGATTAAACCTCAGTTTGATGGGTTTTGTTATCTGTCAAAGAGGGTTGGAGTATGCTCCTGGACTATATACTGCAGGGCTGGAATGGGTTTGGGGAAGCTATTTGGTTGCCTTGATGATATTATGGTTGTGCTAATTAATCAGAAGCATTTTGTTTGATTATTTTTAGGTACAGTTTGCATATTATTATCTTGTTTAATAACCGGAAAGGCACATTTTCAGTCTGGTTTATTACTTGCCCTACTGGATAATTCCTGTTTATCATGTACACAAATGCAATAGAAAGAATCTGACAGGTACTGTTTGACCTAAGAAGAAAATTTAAAGATACAGTTTATGAATTCATATGTGTATTAAAATACAAATAAAACACGCACAAAAAAAATAAATAAATAAAAAAGAAACTTAAAAAAAGGCAATAAATAAATTTATCATCTGTATCACTAAGAAAAATTATGCTCTTAGGGCGAATGTTACTGCTTAAGGGGGTAGCATAATAGTTACGGTCTTTACCTCACAAACAGAAGGTCTATATGATGTATGTAAAACTATGCACATTTTCTAGCTGATACGGACACTTTAAAATGTAATCAGCTATCAGACACTCACAGATCCTCATTGTTTTGTATGCAATGATCTCATCCTCTTTTAGCACGCTATCATCCTCAGCCACGGAAATACAATTTTACCATGAAACTTCACAAAAAATGTTTTATAGATACGCACATGGCTTTTCCTTTTATATTTTAGGTAAACAAAATTTAGTCCATTTTAAAAAAAGGGTTGGGCAGGAAGGGTAAGAGCATTCAGACGTTTTTACAAAATTCACAAGAGCGTGTGGAATCCCATTTTGGGACAGAACAAAACACAAGAAAAATAAATGTGAGGATTAAACAGTACATACTCCCTCATAAATTCAGATGAAGGCTGGAAACAACTATTTATACTATGGCAGAGCCAACTGCTAAATCACATTTCTGAAATATTTAAAAGCAAGTATACCTGAATTAAGATGACCACTTCATTGCAAAATCTGGTACCCCCCCCCCAAGCAAACAACATGTAAGATTGCACACAGTGCTCTTTCACGTTTATTCCCATTTTTTTTATAATCGTCTCATCCTCAGTCAGCTAAGAAGATGACTTTATTACAAATAAGCAAAACACAACTACAGTTACACAAACTAAAGAACTTAATTTGATTATACGGTGAAAAAGTGATCCATTTTAAAAGCCCAATAGTACTCTTGGGAAATGCGAATCCCTGCCAACAGCTAAAGCAAAATAATTTCTTCCTTCATTACATCCCCATCTAGGCATCAGAGAAGCCTGCTATGCACAATGTTAGGTTTTACTGCTATTAAGGAGTATAGCTGCCAGTGCAAAAGTAACGGACTACACAGTACAAAACATTAACAGGATTACACAGATTGCTCTGTCTTTTTTAGCTTTGCTGGATTGAAATCCAGTTTGCCATACTCTGGGAAAGGATTAAGACTGTGGAAACCATGTAATGAGCCAAGTTTGCCTTTTAATGTATTTGCTACCAAATTTTACTTGCTTGAGAAATGAAGCAGCTTACACACCATTTCTTCTGGAATCTGGAGGAGGCAGAGTCCACCCAAACAGGATTGCATACTTTCTCATTCACAAATTTTTGTACTGATGAATGTAAGCCTTGCTTCAGTTCTGAAGGAATGCCAGAGACAGTATTCACCCCATGTATAAACTGTTTATTTTGTGCGCCATGTGTATCACTTAAATGTAAATGATATTTATGATCTGCTCTACAAAAGAAATAATCCAAAGAAGCTACACAAGACTTAAAAACAAAAAAAATTCAAGCATATCAGATTGTGACTAAAATATAGTACTTTTACTTGCACTGTTCTGAAAGCTTACAAACAGTACTGATTGTTAAGCTGTTATCCACCATGCTACTGCTCTTGTCCCAGACTTGCCAACTTACTGAACTCTGCCTGATACTGTTGGACGGAGGGCATTGACGTTTTTTGCTTATAAGAAGCCCTGAAAGCTTACAAACAGTACTAATTGCTAAACTGTTACCACCTTGATACTGCCCAAGTCCCAAACTTGCTAACCTACTGAACGGTGCCTGATATTGTTGGCTGCACGGCATTAAGTTTTTTTGCTTATAAGAAGCCCTGAAAGCTTAAAAAGTACTGATTGCTAAAGCTGTTATCCACCTTGCTACTGTCCTTGTCCCAAACTCGCCAACCAACTGAACTCTGCCTGGTACTCTTGGACGCAGGACATTGAAATTTTTTGCTTATAAGAAGCCCTGAAAGCTTACAAACGGTACAGATTGCTAAAATTGTTATCCACCTTGTTACTCCCCTTGTCCCAAAGTCGCCAACCTACTGAACTCTGTTTAATACTGTTGGATGTAGGGCATTGAAGTTTTTTTGCTTATAAGAAGCCCTGAAAGCTTACCAACATTACTGATTGCTAAAGTATGCAGCTGCTCTGAAACTGGTATTAAACTGTCTTAAATAGGTACAACAGATCCCCGTACACCATCACATCATTTAGCCTATCTCTTGCTCCTTCCCCATAAACTATCAACTCCCCTGCTTTCCGTCTTTACTTTGAATAGTGTGCAGGCCTTTATTTTCCATACTTATAGCTTGTCTGGGCACTAGGTACTTGCTAACTCCCCCCCCTGGAGTTAACTCTACTTGGTCCTTTCACTCTAAATATCATTTTCTACTTTCCTGTTCTTAAACACTTTATGTCCTCATCTTTGCTTATTTAAATGCAGCATACTACCTTTAATCTCAGCCTAACCCCTTTTACTTTAAACCATCTTCAATCTCCCATGGTCGGACTTGGTACTGGCTAGACACTGGCTACATTGTGTGGCTTGCAATATAATATTTATGTGGTTAACTTTTCAATAAATTACTGATAGGGTTTTGGTATGTTCCTCACACCTACCTGGTCCAACCCGCTCTGTTTGCCCTCGCTTCACTCGAGCTCATTCCACTCCCCCACCCCCACTTTCCTTACATTTACATTCTCACCTATTTGACATAGCCCCACCCACCACACCCCATTACCCAATCAATGTATCTCCACCTAATCTATAATCCCTCCCTCTCTCATATTAACCCTCCCCATCCCACAATCACATACCCACCTGTTAATCTTCAGCAGCTCACATCTATTTTTCATTCTCTTTCATACAATCTTCCCTCTGTTCGTCTTACTTTTATCTCTCTAAAACCTAACAAACACGCTCTCTCTTTATTTCACACTTCCAACTACTACTCCTCATAACTCTCATTTTAATCATGCCTCAACACTACCTCATAACCCCTTACTGTTCTATTTCTCATTCCTAACTTATCATGTAGAACTGAATTATCTACAACCATCTCCTACATACACATTCTATAACTCAAAGACACTCCCCTACCCTTCTTAATCTTTCCATCTCTGTTTAATATCTTCAGTGCACAACTCCTTAAACTCAAAATATTTGCCTTCACTCCTACTTCTCCTAAACTTAAATAAAACCCCCTTACCTACAACTTCTACCCTTCCAAACTCACCCAACTAACAAAAAATGTTTCTACTAGATGGGAACATCCACCCCAATCCAGGCCCTTTCACGCCTATGCATCCCACAACTAATCTTTCACCCACTAGTCATCAATCTACCCCCAACACCTCTGCTACAACTCTTCACTATCTATTCAATTAACTTACAAAGTCTAATTAATAAAATTACTGATTTACACTCTTGGATACCCCATTTTCCTCCAGATATCCTTTTTTTTCTCAAAACTTTTTATTTGTCAAATACATTTGAATGAATTCCATAGTACTTATACATAACATCTTAAATAACTATGTACACTATTTACATTAGCCTGACACTATAACAAATCTTAATGTATACAGTTACTTTACAAGTATGTTCAATCTTTTATCAGAGTGGCTGATCAATTATTGTGTAGTGTCAATCAACGATAAGACTTTTCCCTAAGGGTTGTTGATAAATGGCTTTAGATAAATACTTAGTTCTTTAATTTTAATTTCCAATAATGCTGTGGTCTTCAGTAGGCTGTAGAAGTGTTCTAAAGTTGGTATTGTGTTTGTATTCCATCTTCATGTTATACATTTCCCTGAAACTGCAAGTATAGTCCATACTAGATACATGTTTAACTTATTCAAATGTGGACCTTCATTCACATTTAATAATATAAGAGCTTTAGTTAAATAAAATGATTCAATAAATAAAGTTTGTAGAAAGTTATTAATACCATTCCAAAATGGTTTAATTGTAACACAGTCAAAGAAAATGTGGTTCCAGTCTGCATTTTGTACTTGCTCACATCTCCAACACATTCATTTTATGGAAGAACTAATTTTACTGATTCTATCTGGGTTTAAGAATGCTCTGTGCAAGCATTTCCAATTAAAAACTTTCCAGTATTGTATAAAGGATGTACATTTTATTGATAATAAGATATTTGTTTTCATATCTTCAGTTAACTGTATTGAGTGTCCTTTTATTATATATTTCCAATATGAGGTTTTGACGTTGTTTTATAGTTTATCAATATTTTGTAAAATTTTGAAATACTGTTTCCCATGTCAAAGTCATTATATATGATTTCATGTATGTATTTCATAAATTTAGGTATTTCTTTAAATGAAGAATTGTTAATTATTCTACTTAAATCTTGAGAATATGACAGAATACTCTGTAAAGTTAGCCAGTCCTGTTGTGCAATTTTCTATGTTGTTTTTATTACTTGCATATCTAAAACTTTGATACATTGGAGCCATGTCTGTTCCTAGAAATTAATCATTTCTCTATATATTTTATGTGGAAAGTGCTTTGTGACTATAAATAGTGTTACAAGATCCAACTAGATTTTTAAATCTATATTTGCATTAATGATTTTCCTAAACGAGTCAATGTAATAATTAATTATATGAGTGTTATATTGCATACTAATACATAATATGTGCCATGGCAAATTATCTGTTATTTGAATTTTTTTTGTAAATCAAATTCATTTATTGATATTACAGTTAGTAATTCTTTCCAATTTGCAGAGTAATTTGGACTTATCCAATCTGAGATTGTTTTAGATAATGATGCTTTTGTATATGTTTCTATATCAGGAAAGTTTAATCCTCCCTGTTTCTATGGTTTGATATGATGCATTAAAGCTATTCTGTTTCTTTTGGGAAACCATAAAAATGTATTGGGTATGAATTTATTTCTTTAAGTATATTACTTTCTGGTAACAGTTGTTATCACCAAGGCTTTAAATAGGATCTTGGGCAGTAAAACCATTTTTATTAACTGTAGTCTGTCTTCAAATCTTAATATTATTTTGTTCCATTTTTCCACAGAGATTTTAATTGTATTGATGATATTATTGTAGTTTGAGACTAATTTATTATTATCCTTGCATAACTCAATTCCTAGATATTTTAAGGTAGATTCTTGTTTCCCTATGATGTGATCCCCCTTAGTCTGCAGTTCTTTTTTTATTTAAAAATAAAAATTTTGATTTTGATTTATTGAAATGGAGTCCTGAAGTCATGTGAAATTTGTCAATTAATATATCTAATTCTTCTAATGTCTCTTTTGTATTAGATGTTAGTAATATGTCATCAGCAAATAGCATTATTTAAAATTGTATTATTCATAAACATCTATTCCTTTGATTTTTATATTGTTACAGATTGAATCTGCCAGTATTTCAATAGCCAGAGCAAACAGAATTGGTGACATGGGGATCCGTGTTTAGTGCCTTTTGTTATAAGTATAGATTCAGAGGTAAAAGGACCTAACTTGACATATGATAAATTATTTGTGTATATATTCTTTAGGGGATGAACAAAGGATGCAGGAAAATCAAATAGCATTATAATTTTGAATAAATAGTCCCAATTTAAGGAATCAAATGTTTTCTCTATATCTAAGGCAATTATGAGCATTTTTTATTTTTATTGTCTTTATTAACATAATCTACAAGAGAAATTATCCTTTTAATATCGTCATGTTTGTGCCTATGATGTATAATTCCAGTTTGCTCATTATTTATTATTTTGGATAGTGGTATTTTCATCCTGTTAGTTAATATTGTCATAAATATCTTATAGTCATTATTTAATAATGATATAGTTCTATATGAGATACAGAGGTTTGGGGATTTGTTTCCCTTTAGAATTGGTGTGATTAAGGAATAATTCCAAGAGGGTGGTATTAAAGCTTGTGACTGAATTTATAATAGAGTTTTATGGAAGAGGGATATTATCATTAAAGGAAAACATTTATATATTTCCATAATTATGCCATCTATACCTGGAGCTTTATTATTTTTACCCTATTTTATTGTATCTGTAATTTCCTTGTAGGATATGGGTGTTTGTAGATCAAGTTTTAATTTTTCTGGTATTTTTTTTATATTAGAACATTTTTCATCTAGATTTAATTGATCGATATGTATATTTTCTTTTCAGACATGTTCCATATAGTGATTTCTATAGGCATCAAAAATGTCACCTATATCTGAGACATTTTTTCCCTTTCTTTTCATGGAAGATACTTTTAATGTTATTAGCTTTTGATTGTATTTTGATTCTTGTGGATAAATTCTGTAGATATCTGCAGAAGTGGCCAAGGTATTTTTCTAAAGCTAAACTAGTTTTGTGTGTTAACATTTCATTGTATTTATTGTTTAATACTTTTACTTTCTTTTTCATCTCCAAATGATTTTGATTTTTTTCAGCTTTTACTGTCAAAAGTTTGGATTGTAAATCTAATAATTCAGAATCCCATTCTGTGATTTTTTTTTTTATACCAAGTTAGGGTTTTAACATATATGTAAGCTTTTAATGAGCCCCATATTATTAATTTATTTCTGTGGTGTAATTAATATCTAAGAACTATAATTCAAATAATAACCAGGATTTGAATGCTTTAATTTGAGTTCTATATGCTGGAATTCTGGAGTTAAAGAATAATGATTTGTACCCACTCTGAAGTTTTAGAATCAATGAATTGTGGTCTGAAAAGGGGCAGGGAGTGATTGAGAAATTAATGATTTTAGGGTGTAAGTCCTGGGCAGCAAATATTTTATCTATTCTAGTTTCGGTACCAAGTATGTGATCTTGATGGGATGAAAACAAAGATTTATCTTTTTAAATGTAAAACCATCTACAAGATGAAATTATTCTACCCACTTGTTTAAAGCTTTTGATTCAGCAGATATACACAGCAGTCTTTTATTTGTAGTTTCAGAAATATCAAATATGCAGATAAAATCTCCTTCTAATATTAAGTTGCCTTTATAATTATTGGAAAAGAAATTCAAGTTTTTTTGTAACAGTTCCTGTTCCAATGCATGGAAACCAGTATAGATTGGCTAGGGTCCATATTCAATTATATTTAACTATTACTAATGCCATAAGGCCTTTTTTATCTTCATACTTATAAATGATTTCTGGGTTAATCACATGTGCTTTCCATAACATTGTTACCCCTTTTGTCTTTGTCTTATAAGTGGATTGTGCCAATATCATATATTCTTTAGGATTCCATTTGTAATTGTCATTTAGTTTGAAATGAGTTTCTTGAAGGAAGACACTTTGTGTTTTGTTCAATTTTAAATATTTCAGTAGAGTTGATCTCTTGCTAGGATTGTTTAAGCCATTGGTATTTAAAGATAATAAAGTTAAATCCATCTTAGGTTTTTTAGACTATATATTTTTTGTTTAATTGTGAATATTAAACATTTTCCTCTGATAACTATAAAGTATATGGTTGAGCTGTTAAAGGAAATTAGCAGTTTTATACTTTGAGTGTTTACCAATAAAGTAATGTTTTAGTCAGGCATACTAAAATGTTTTTGTAAAATAAATTAAAATTAATAAATGTTAACAAAACTTAAGATCCACACTAGCCATGGCATGAAAATCACTCCTAATCTGATGGATAAATCTAAGTCTATCAGATTATCACCCATAAGTTAAAAATCCAGAACATCTGACTCCATAAATTGAATTATCATATGGAGAATATTTGTAATAGGAAAAAGCAATATTTATATTATTTTGGACAGATATCATACTATTATAGATCAGACAGAATTCTAATACAATATAAATGTCTACTTATTGTATAAAGCAATTAATATTTACATGAAAGAGATGACAAGCAATTAAATCATAGTAAATTAGGATGCATCATATATAAAACCTCAGTTAAAGATTATAGCACACAGTTATTTAACATATTCACCCTTATTGATGGTCTTTCAAAGCTTATTACTTAATATAAGTAGATAATAATATTTATACATACTGTTTATAATACAATGTATTTTACTGGATATATCACAAGTTATATTTCATTGTTTGCCAGCATTTAAGTAATCACTTTGTTGCTAACTTACTTAAAGCATCACGTTTGTTTTATGTGAACATTGATGAAAGTTAGTGCATTTTAATTATCAGTGCATCCCTCTTCCCCCCCATTTCCTTCACATAAGGATTTTCATATCTGTCATTTCTTATTATAAAATGAGTGAAATTATAGGTTAAAAACAACAAATTCACTTATTGTGATTAATGATTACAAGTTCCCTTTCCATATTCATAAATTGCCATTTTATGGCATATACTGAAAGTTTTTAGATTTAAATCACAACATTCTATTTTGTATAATTAGAAAAGGTTAAAATGAGTGATTATTGTCAATTTAATACTATTTCTTCAGAATGTGATTGTTACATTCTATGACATTCCTAGTTCAGGCTTCTATTGTTTCCCTTGAACAACTTTGTCAGTTTGATGTCATGTATAAAACATCAGTTACCTTGGTAACAGCTTAAGTATTATGTATGGTCAAGATGAGTTACAAAACCACAATCCAAGTTAAAGCAATTATATGACTTGTTATGCACATTTACTTATATCAGAAAATCATCATGCTTCCCCTTGATGTTCAATATAGTCAATTATGACAAGTTAAAACAGTAGTGTTATTTTACACAAGCCCATGTTATTAAATCCTGATTTAATATCTAAATTCAGCAGACTGCTTTATCTTATATGATGATTATATACTTTATGTCTAGATTTACTATAATCATACATTACATAACTACTGTGTGTTTTTTTTTTTTTTGGTTTGGCTATTGCTTAGTTATTTGAGAGACCACAAGCTGTAATGCTTATTCTTATTATTAGCTCCTTCCAAGCATGTTTATACAGTCCATAGACTTGAATTTATGCGGACCTTCTAGTTTCCTATTTGTTATAAGTATATTTCCATCCTTACATACACACATATCAGTACTTCAGGCACGGGCAACAATACCCATCCAGTTTTGCCAGAATACCATTCACTAGTTCATGTGGTGTGTTTTCAGGCTGTTCTTAAAATATTCAAACCAATATTTGTCCTGTTGCATTTTACCAGCCTGTTCCATGCAGTGGCCACTCTGCCAGTGAACCACTCAACACACCTTCCATCCCCACAGATATTTCCACAAAGGAAATCTGATGACTCTCTAGCACTTCCCAGCAACCCCAAACACCCCTAGAATCAGCTATCCCCATATGCCCAACAAGTCCAAGCAAGCACACCTCCTGGACAACTGCAAATGGTTCTCCACAAGACCAAGTGCTCTTAGTCTTCCACAATAACTCAGATTCCCACTGTTATGCAAGTCCTTCATGTGTTTGGACCAAAATACATTTAAATATAAAATTGTGCTTATTTTATCAAGAATCAACTTAATGAGCTAAACAAGTGTTGGGAGACCATTAATATCTATACATGTGGTTTGAAACAGCCCTTTTATATATATATATATATATATATATATATATATATATTTTTTTTTTTTTTAAACCAAAAATATTGCCGAGAATCATCTCGGAGGCTTTCAGAGGTGTTAAGCATTATTGTCACTGTCTCTGTTACTATAGCAACCTGGGAGCATCTGTTTCTGTTAGTGTGTCTGTGTACTGCATACCAGAGGCTTGTGATGCACCTGAAGCAAAGCTTCACTTCACTGCAACTTCAAGCCTAAATTCCCTCCCTTTCAGTGAGGCAGCAGCCAGAAAAAGAATGGAAAGGAAACGGATAAAAATAAAAAAGAAAGAAAGAAAAAAAAAACTCCCAACAAACCACCACAACAAGAGATAACACATTCTTCCTGCCTTCCCACTGCTCACTCAGCAGATGTATAAACAAACTATTCTCTGCCAAAATACCCAAATCACAGTTTTATCCACTCCCTTCCCCTGGAGCCAGGCTAAAACACCAAATGTCTCTTCCTAATACACAAACATTAGTAAACCTCGATCACAAGCCTTAACCCACAGCTTCCCGAAGATGAAAACGGCAACATATAGCAATTGCCAGATACAGCTGCATCTACACACACCATGTCAGGCTTAATCAAAAGTACTAAAAGCTATGATACCTGCCATAATTGATATTAACTATGTTTAGTTAGAATAACAATGACATTTGTACTAGCTGCCAGACACGACTGCATCTATGCACACCATATCAGGATTGATCAAACAGCATTCAAAGCTATGATACCTGCCATAATTGGTATTAACTATATTTACACAGAATAATAATGACATATATACTAACTGCCAGACTCAGCTGCATCCATGCAAGCCATATCAGGATTGATCAAACAGCACTCCTTGCTGTGATACCTGCAATAATTGATATTAACTATATTTAGACAGAATAATGATGGCATTTGTACTAAGAGCTTGCTACTATTATTTAACCAGGATATACATGACTTTTCTAAATCATACTTTAGGGTCCCATTTCTCTTATTACAAGAAAATTATGCATCAGGATACCATTTATCATCAAACTACATTAACAGGGGAGAGACAGGTTGGCTCTTATCCTTGTGGACACTGCACCTTCTGAAAAATATATGTCTTTAAAACCAAGTCCTTTACCAGCAAAAATACTGGGCAGCTGTACATCATCAATTGTTATGCAAATTGCGGAATGGATTGGGTTATATATTTGGCCACCTGCACTTGTCAAGCCTTTTATGTAGGCCAAACTTCTAGACAATTCAGATTTCAAATGTCAGAACATTTAGGAAACATTAGGAATGCAAGAGCCAACAATGCTCTATATAGACACTCACTGGTTCATCACATGGCTAAATTTACTTTTACAGTCATAGACAAAATATTGGGCAACAGGTCTTTAAAACAGGGTGGCATAGTATACTAAACATGAAGGAAAGGAAATGGATTGTCAAATTAGGGGGTTTATTCTCACCTGGATTAAATGATAAACTGTAGGGGTTTCCTTTCTCTTCATGGGTCTTGATACTATTTATGAATTCATTAACAATTCTTGGGTTTGTCCCAAGAAGAAAGTAGTAAAATAATGAGAAGAAAAAAAGAACAAAAGAAAAATAGTAAATATGCTTAGAATCTATTGTTGTTTGTATCGTTTTTTTTTTTTTTTTTGTATTCATTATTTAGTATTATGTCACTAGATGGGTTGCAAACTGGCTAAAGGACAGAACCCATAAAGTTAAAATCGCTGGAGCAATGTCAGACTCAAAGCCAGTCACAAGTGGTGTCCCACAAGGATCTGTCCTGGGACCCCTCTTGTTCGGCATTTATTTCTCAGATGTTAAAGCAAACATGGGAGGGCTGTGGCTGACAAAGTTCGCAGATGACTGCAAACTAGGCGCCATAGTCGATACACCAGCTGACACACACATCCTACAAAAAGGCCTCACTGAAACAGACAACTGGTGCCGTAGTCACGGCCTTAAACTAAATGCCAAAAAATGTATAGTCATCCCTTTTGGAAAAAACAAAGTACCCACAAAATAGACATCAACCCACTGAGTACGGAAAAAGTAATCAGAGACCTATGGACCCAAATAGACAGCAACCTCTCATTTGACACCCACGTTGCCAAAGTGGTTAGAAAAACATTCTACCTTGCACACCTCATCATGAAGGGATTCACATCCAGATCCAAGGATGTCATTGTACCCTTATATTCCTCCCTCATCAGACCCATGATTGAGTACAATGCCCCATTTGGTATGTACCTCACCCGGCACTTGCAACAGCTGGAGAGACCACAGAAGTACCTCACCAAAAGGGTCAAGGGTCTCCAACATATGTCTTATTCCGCCAGACTAAAGAAACTTCAGCTCTATTCAGTGGCATACCGCCTGCTCAGGGGTGATCTCTGCCTGACGTACAAGGCCATGTCCAATCAGGATTTGATGGACATGCTCCACCTCAAAATATCCAAATCCATCAGGACCACGAGAGCTAAAGACTTAAACCTCGGCACAAGTATTAATAGGACATGCTGGAGGGATAGATTCATAACCCAAAGGCTTCCCATGCTTTGGAACAGGATCCCAGTTCGTATTGGGCAGAGCCCCTCACTAACTCTCTTCAAGAGAAATCTTGATGAGTGGATGGGAGATCAAAAATTTACCCCAGGGGTCACATCTGGGTCACTGCTAGACAGGGGCACAGTAAACTAATTCTATTATATAAGGGGACCTTCATTGTGTCACTACTAGACAGAGGCACAGTATTCTAGATTTATTCTCTACATTTTTGTACCATCTCATGGGGTGGTAAAAGCCACATCACTATGGCTAGGCTTACAAATGCCCCAGGGCAGATAGCCTAGTACTATACTATGAAACTATGAAACTATGAGACAGAGTATAGCTGGAGTTTTTTTAAGGTGGTCAGCATAGGGCATCTGCTTTAGGCCTGTGATTCTTTTAGTGAGGTATTTCTGCGGCCTTTCCAGTTGTTGTAGATGTCTTGAGAGGTACATACCAAATGGGGCATTGTATTCTATAATGGGTCTAATGAGGGATGAGTATAGTGGGACAATGACCTCCTTTTTTCTGAATGAAAAGTCCTTAGTGAGGAGGGGTGCCACATAGGATTTCTTGACTGTTGTGACAATGTGGTTATCGAAGGTGAGACCACTGTCCACCTGTGTCCCTAAGTTTTTTATCACACTTTCAGTGTTTAGTGTACTGCCATTTAGGGGGTGAAGTTGGCACTGAATTGATCTGCCAGGATACTGGCAATATCCTTGGGATCAGTATATTTAATGCCATTCTGTTGTAGCTCAGAGCAGATCTGAGCATTGCCATTTAGATTCTTGACATAGTTATAGAATGCCTAGTGGTTGTCTTTGGAATCTTTGGCAATTTTATTTTAGTAACTAGCTTTGGAGGATTTTATGAGATCTCAGCTTCTTACTGAGGCTGTTAAGGGAGTTTTTTGCATCCTGGCATTTTCCTCTTTTCTGCAACAGTTTCTTCCTCTTGTTGTAAAGTTTGTTTATGGCAGGGGACCACCAGACTGGCTTTCTTTTTTTGGAGGAGAGCATCTTGGTTCTATTTGGGATGGCACGATTCATGCATGAGTGGATGTGCTCATACAGTGCGTTAGTGTAGGATTCAGCAGTAGAACTTTCCATTCCCGTCTGCATGTGTGTCATGAAGTTTGTCACTTCTGACTTGAGTAGCAAGAAGTTGGCTTTGTAGAAGTTTTTTATGGAGGTTTCCCTAAGGGGGTGGGATGTGGATGTTAAGGGTGATTAGCTTATGGTCAGACCTGACCAACAAGGGGGGGGGGGGTGACCATAGGTGTGGAGCATCGATTTCCCGTGTTGGTAATGACCAGGTCTAGGATACTGGAGTCCCTTGTGGGACTGTGGATTAGTTGATCCAGGGCTCTGGAATTTAAGAATTTCAAGAACCGTTGGGCAAAGGTGTTGGTACACGAGTTTTCCCAGTTAATGGCAGGGTAGTTGAAATCACCCAGTATTAGGGTGTTTGGTTGTATCTTAATATTTTCAAGTGTGTTTAGAAAGGTGCAGTGAGAATCTTGGGGCATGGTGGGGGATCTGTAGCAAGCTACAGTTTGGATTGCAGTCTTACCTAGTGTTTGTTGCACCTGGAGAATTTCAGGTAGATTGTGTTGGGCAATTAGCCTGGTGGTGTGAATATCCTTGCTGAATATGGACACTCCTCCACCTTTAGTGTTTCGGTCCTGGTTTGGTGGCTGAAAAGTGTGGTAAGAGTTGTAGCCTGGTATTGCAGGGGTGCTCTCTGGAGCTTTGCACAAGGTCTCAGTTACTGCACAGATATCGATGTTCTTCATTTTTAGGAGTGCCTTGAGAAAGTGCATTTTGAGGTTTAGACTTCTAGCATTGAGTAGCATTACCTTCAGATTTTGCATGCTTGTACCTATCACAGTGGTGTATATTTGTCCTTTGAACGTTGCCTAAAAAAGGCACTATATGGGTGGCAAGAGCCTTAGCCAGTAACCTAAATCCCAGGGGCAACAGGTGCAGACCATCTCTGGCAAAGCATCGTGGTCTATCGATCATGTCATCCCAGGCAGACAGTTATTGGATCCCCTGTAAATGGCACCAGGAGCTTATCCAATTGTTGAAGTCAATCATTTTGTCCCTATATTGTGGTGGTATTCTAGACGAAGGCAGGATGCTACTAAGGGCTAGGCTCATACCTGCCTGGGCCACATGATCCAAGAGCTCTTCCATGTCTCTTCTCATGTAGTCCAGGGAGGTACATTTCAAGTCATTCACTCCAACATGGACAATGACAGTCATATTTGTACTTGTTGTGGAGTGACCTGAGTGCATGCGTCATGTGGTGGATCCTAGCACCCGACAGGTAGCCGACTGTAATATTTCCTTTTTCAGCCTTGTGAGTGGGACATCAATTTGGTCTTGCCTTAGGGGCTGTTGCTGGGTGGCACACTGGTGTTGTAAGCTATGTGACACTTTGGTTGTGATTGGTGTTTGCATTTTAGCTTTGGTCTTTGTTGCTTGGGCAGGTTACAGTTAAGGGCCTCTGCATATGTGGATTTAGTGTTGCTATGTGTGGGTGTTGGTGGTGTGGGTTTAAAAAGGCTATGTGTTGCTTGAGGTGTAGTGCGGGTGTTAACCTTCTCCTCTTGACTGTCTAGCAGGATCTTGGGTGGAGAGAGCTTTGCTTCCAGTTTGGCTATGTAAGTGCATCTCTCACAGGTTGTAGTTTTGGGTGATAGGAGGATAGGATTGTCTGTGTACATGAGGCAATTGCTGCATTGCCCCAGTATGCCCAGATTCACCAGGTGGACAGGAGAAATCACTGGAAGCTGACCCTTGGACGTGCCCAGTTTGGTGCTTTTTTTGTAAAGTACGGGAGCTGTTTTCCCTTACCTTAGCAAGGTATTTTGCAATTATAGGCTGTTTAGTGCCTATGATTAATTTCTCCTTATTAACAAGTAGAGTAGAGTGCTTGTATCAGTTTAAGGCTTCCTAGGGCTTTCCAGCAGGTATTAGAGCAAGTGCTAGTCACAGGGATGCTTAAAGGTATGATGAAAAAAGGGTTTATCCTAAACACTGCAGTGTACACTAGAGAAGTTAGATGTTAAAGTGGGTAACTTAAGTTTTACCTGTCTAAAAAGTTAAGTTTTAGTGGAAAGTCACTATTTTTAAAACAGCAAGATAGATTGACATGGGGTGGTCACTTTTGTATTCTGGTACTTTGGAATACAGTAGGATGACCAATAAATTTAAATAGTTGAAGGGGAGTGATTTCACAAAATTATAATTTTGTACTTACTCACACAAGCCAGTGAAAGCAGAGAAGAAATGAGACATGTGGTCAAATTAACATAAGAGGCAGACAACTGTATTCTATTCAGCATCCAATAGGTACGCCCATTCACAGTAACCAGGTGGGATGGTGGGGAAAATATTTCTGCCTGACTCACAAAAGACAGAGCTGTGGTCTCTTTTGAAGTTTTAATATGCAGTTAAAAGCAGAACACAAGTAAAACACAAGGTAAAGAAAACAAATCACAGTATTCAAAATATAAAAAGGCAATAAAGTAATACAAAATACAACAAATAAAAAGCAAACTAACCTTTCCTTCACAGCAAAGTGTAGCAGAGTCTAGGTGAGCCTTTCTAATAAAGCTCTGAAATGTTTTATTTTATCCCATAAATAGAAGGTTTAGTTCCTAGCTCCACTCTCTCAGTTCACAAATGATTATCCTTAAGTGACCTCTTCTTTCTTATGTATGGGTCCTTAATTGATCAGTTCTAATTTCTCCGTGACTCACAAGAGACAGAGCTGTGGTCTCTTTTGAAGTTTTAATATGCAGTTAAAAGCAGAACACAAGTAAAACACAAGGTAAAGAAAACAAATCACAGTATTCAAAATATAAAAAGGCAATAATGTAATACAAAATACAACAAATAAAAAGCAAACTAACTTTTCCTTCACAGCAAAGTGCAGCAGAGTCTTGGTGAGCCGTTTTAGTAAAGCTCTGATTTTTTTTATTTCACCCCTTAAATAGAAGGTTTAGTTTCTAGCTCCACCTCTCAGTTCACAAATGATTATCCTTAAGTGACCTCTTCTAGCTTATGTACGAGTCCTTAATTGATCAGTTCTAATTTCTGCCTGACTCACAACAGAGAGAGCTGTGGTCTCTTTTGAAGTTTTAATATGCAGTTAAAAGCAGAATATAAGTAAAACACAAGGTAAAGAAAACAAATCACAATATTCAAAATATAAAAAGGCAATAAAGTAATGCAAAATGCAACAAATAAAAAACAAACTAACCTTTCCTTCACAGCAAACCATAGTACATCCACTGACTTCCTGTCTTTCACACATACTGACACAGAGGCCAGAGACAAAAACGTCTTTTCTTTGACCTCTCAAAAGCTTTTAATACTGTATCACACTCTAAACTACCCACTGAACTAGCTGATCTCAACCTCTCCTCCTCTGTTGTTCTCTGGTTCTCTAACTACCTTTCCAACAGGTTACAGTCAGATGGCTTTCTACCTGCTCCCATTTCTTAACTATCTAGATTGGAGTCCCCCAGGGCTCTATTCTAGGACCACTTCTTTTCAAACATCTACACTAACAACCTCCACTCTTCCTGCACCATCTCCTTGCTGATACAATATGCAAATGACTCTATTCTCATCTCCTGCTCTGATGACATCTCTCACCTCCATTCTATCACACAAAACACATTTCACACAGTCGAACAATGGCTAACTAATAACCAACTCATCCTAAACTGCAAAAAAACAAAATCCTTCTCTTCATGCCTAAATCTGTCACCATAAAACTACCTTTACCATCTCATCACAACAACACCCTTATTAAAGTTAATTTAAGCACTAAACTTCTGAGAATTATAATTGATGACCAATTAAAATTTGACCTCCATACTGAACACTGTATTAAAATGACAATCAAAACTGGTTCTACTCTAAAGAAATACATTTCTAGTCTCTAACTCCAAACCCTGTCTGGCACAGGTATTCCTTCTACACTTTCTTTTGTATACCTCTCCTATACTCACATTTCTACAATCTACCTTAATAAACAAACTGGAACAAATGTATAACATAGCTCAATTTTCCAGTAATCAGCAATACAAATCCTACCACTGCCTTGATTTGAAACAGCTTCATTGGCTTGAGAGTTCACCCAACTTCTTATTCTTTCCCAGCTACATTTCACTCGCACCTTACTAAACAAACCCTCAATCTGTCCTTCCCTCTCCTCTCTCATATCCCTCTGCACCCCTCTCAAACTCTACACAGCTCTGATCAACACCTTCTTAATATTTATAAAACTAACAAAAACACTGGCAAACTTCTTTACAAAAGCACAGTGTTCCAGGCCTGGAACAATCTCCCACCAAATATATGAAACAGTTGTACAAATCACTTCAGAATAGAACTTAAAAACTACCTTTGCAATTCTAGCTTCTGCTCATGCCAGGAACCTACTTAATCCACTCACCCATCACCAACCTCTCTATACCTCTCTTTACTCTAAATCTTAGAGCTTTTTTATTACTTATACTCTTTGTAAATAGTAACACTATCATGTTTTTTATTACCAGTCTAGCTCTGTTTTCTTTAATATGATGTGAATCCAAGTCTGATTTTCCCTAAACTTACATCTGTTGTTGAATCTGCATTTTATCTTGTATATACTTTTCTTGTAACTTTGTGCAATGATATAGCTATGTAGTTTTCTTCTTTTTTGAATGCATTCATGTCAATTTCTGGCTTATTTTTCTGGAGCTTTTCTCCTTGGGTCTCCACTGAAAATGGGCCTGTGGCTCAGCTAGACTAACCTGGTTAACAAACGACACAAATAAAAATAAATGTTTATATACGATTGTTCACACTAAGTGTGGTGACTTCAGCCCATAAAAGAAAAAAAGAACTAAATGGCATGAATTACTTAAAATTATCTTCATATCCCATTAGAAAATATACTTTTATAATGGATATTGTTACCATTTATACTTTGTATGCAGTACTTATGGTCCACAGGAAATAACATGCTAGATAGTAAGAGTGGTTAAAATATGGTTCTCCATTCAAACAGTTTCTCAGTCAGAGCTGTAGCTTGTGCATCTAACAACCACAGCCATCTTCTGATCAGGTACCCCTCAACTATAAACTGAGGGGGAAAAATAGGTCCACTCATTGTTCCAGCATGCTTCAATGGAGCAATGTCCATTTTTCCCAATCTACTTTAATGTTGTTGTTGTTGTGTCTTTCGGCTTTTCCCGGTTAGGGGTCACCCACAGTGGAACTCCGGTCCGTTAATGATTGGTAGTTGATTTTTACGTGCTGAGTTACCAGCCCTGATGCACAACCTTCAACGAAGGTACGCCGATTCACACATGTCTCGATACAGAAGACACTCTAGCTGACAATCGAACCGGACAGCATCTTACTGTGAGGCGACAATGCTACTGCAGCACCACCAATCTACTCTAATATGAGGATCAAAAAATAGATCTTTCTTCTGAAAAAAAACAGCAATCCCCTTCCTACACTTATTGTAAGTGGCATCCATCATCATATACTATACATGAAGATGTAAAATGCTTCAGCCCTAACTGCAAATATACTATCAGCATTCATTTCTGAATTCCAGTAGTGAACTACAGAATGGTCAGTATCTTCCATTCATGCCCTGTAAAGCCTTACGCCGGGGGGGTACAGCCATTCACCCCATCCTAACTATGCATCTGTTCTTAAGTTAATGTAGTGATAGCCATTACTGCAATCCTTTTACTCAATTATTTATTTTCTGATGCAAACTTTATTCTATTCAGCATCCAATGTAATCCAGAATGTAACCCAGCAGGAAATGGGGGTAAGGCACTGAAACACCAGCAGAGATTTTGGAGGCTTACTGGTTCATTATAATAGCATGTCTTTGAGATGTGGGAGGAAGCCACAGTGCCCATAACTACCTACACAAATGCAATAAGGACACATACAGTCTTATAAAGAAGGAATCACAGAGAAGAACAGAACTGGAAAACCAGAGGATGACAGGAATGTTAGTTACTGCTTCACATTTATTTTATATTCATTTGTCAAATGGGTAAGTGAATTGATCCAAGCACCCTTTTTAACCATGAGCTAATCCATTAAGGTACAATAACAATACGTAATAGCCACAAAATTTGATAAGAAAGAAATAATGCCCAACAGAGTTGGCATTACAGGGAATAAGACTACCAAGCGGTGTTGTGAGGCCCAGCACTGCAAATAGATGGCCTCCCTACCCCTAGAAGGTCCATTATTCTCCTGTAATGCCCACCTTGGGGGCACTATTACTATACAAATCCCTAGAAGGTCCATTATTCTCATGTAATGCCCACCTTGGGGGCACTATTACTACTACTATACAAATGAGCTATCTGGTAAACTATTTTCTAGATGTTTTATTAGTACTACATTTCTGATGCAACATACTCCCCTTCACTAAATGTTTCAAAGTTGGTATAGGATATGTAATTGTTAGAGGAAGTCTTTTTTTTTTTTTGCACCCCTGCAGCTGATCATTCAATTGCCACCAGCATCTCTCTTCCTATACTGGGTCTATCAGGCTGTCCTAACTCCCCCAGACTTTCTCTGATCTATGTTCATGGCCACTTTGGTGACTGGGACATCCCGGTGCAGTGTCATATTGCTGCCAGGGGTGTTTCTATTATGCCCTAGTCCCCCTCCTGCATTCGTCTATTGACCTCAGATGCAATACATACATATGTACAAACATATATACACACACAAACACACACACACACACACACACACACACACACGTCCTTTCTTTCATATTTGCTGCTAAGGTTGCTAAGCACTTTTTATCTTTTTGGTTGCCATAAGTAACAAGTTGTGAGAAAACTTATTTCCAGCAGCTGGCACTCCTTAGTTCCACAAATGCCTTTCACAATAACAACTCATAATGGGGTCTGTTTGGCATTATAAATTAAAAAAAGACCATTAAATCAACTAGCTGGCTTACTTCTATACCAGTTATACCCTCTTTCATCTCATTTTATAGTCAGTTTATTTAAGGAGTGTTGCACATAAAACCCTTGAAAGCAAATTCCACCTCCCTGGAATTTCAACTTAGTGCTTGAAAAACTGACCTTACCTCCTTTTGAACCTGTCTCTCACCCTGATTTATGGTACATTACTTGGAAGACTATTCTACTTGTTGTCCTGACAGCTGCAAGGAGAGTCTGAGCTGCAAACTCTAGTGGTGGGCCAACCCTATCTGATTTTTCATAATGACAGGGTTGTGTTATACATTAATTCATCATTCATGCGTAATGTGGTCATACTTTACCACAAATCAAGACCTCAATCTCTCAGTGTTTTATCCTAATCTAAATAGCAAAGGAAAAAAGATTCTACAGACCTTGGTTGCACACAGACAGTTCAGGTACTACCTTGACAGAACAAAGCATGCAAATTTAAAGGTTATTGCCCTCTGGGTTTGTGTGTACTATCAGCCGATGGTACATGATATCGATGAGACTTTAACAAAGGACTGGTTTAAGGTTCAGCAAGTGGCTTCTATGATGTTTGTAAAAACATTAGTGGCTTTCTAGGAGAGACAAATCTCTGCAATTATGTCAGAAGTCACTAAAGTTTGTGAGACTGTAAAAACCTTTCAGGTACATGGGAATTATAAAGAACAAATTGCTTTGTTGGCTTCTGGGTTTGCAACTTTTGAATAGGAACTACAAACACGTAAGCTTAAAAAGTTTAACAGAGATGCTAAGATCTACAATGATGGCAAGCCATTTATCAGAAATTGATTGATTTCAGCAGGACAACAGGGAATATGGTCATGATCAAGTTCTTCTAAAAGACAAAACAAGAGGCCTAGGTTGATTTTAAAACAGGCAGCTGTTTCATTTGAGACTTCGACAGAGGAATTCTCTTCTGCCATGCATACAGATGTGGAATTAATTACAGACTCTCCTGTTTCCAAAAAGAATTCTCCTAACCCTTTAAATTTAGAGGAAGGGCCGGATATAAACATTCCAAAAGAAGTAACTACATTAGAAGCATTAATATGGCTGATGCCTCCAAGACAGACAGCTTCTCTTGCGCATAACATCTCTTCTACCACTTTGTCTGGTAGAATTGGATCTATTGAACAAGGTATTAAGTTTTTGCACCCACTTATTCTGTGGCTAAAGGCATCCTTGTTCAAGATGTCATTTCTTTTTGTAGGAGGTTGAATTTATTGTTGCATTTTGGTAACAAAAATGTAATAAATGAAGAACAATTTAAATTTAGACATTCGTCTTTTTCTCCCCAATGAACAAATATGTTGCTGTATTTCAGCAGAACGTACTTAAAGAATTGCATTTTAATATTTCATATATGGGGTCCAAGAAAAACCTGTGTCATGCACAATACAAGGCTTACATTCTTTTCAAGATAACCGCAATATTGTGATTAATAATTTTGACAAAGGTGGGGCAGTCGTGATATGGGATTAGTCCCTTTATTTACAAAAAGCTTACAATCAGCTTTCTCTCAAAAGGTGGTTTTGGACCGCACTTTACAGTTTAAGAAAGACAAAATTCCTTTTGTTATTAGCCTTGGAAGAAGACATGATTTCAAAAAATACAGTAGATCATTTTAACAGTTTTGGATCCTTCACCTCAATATTTTATATGCTACCCAAGTTACACAAAAATTCAACATGTCCGCCAGGGATGCCTATAATTTTGGGCTGGGTTTCTTTGATTGAGCCACTATCAGCCTTTTTGACTAAATATTTCAAACCATTGTTGGTAGAGGTTAGAACCAGGATTCAAGATACTACTGCATTTTTGAATATATTTCAGGATGCACAATTGAAAACAGTGTTATATGTGTACATTGGATGTCAAAGCATTATACACAAATATTCCACATTGAGCTGGCTTATTGGCAATAGAGTTCTGGTTGGAAAAAGATTCCTTTATATAGCCATGGGTTTAACTCTTTTTAGCAGGACATGTATTAATTAAGAATGTGTTTTACTTCAATAGTGATTGCTTTTTGCAATTAAAAGGCACAGCTATAGGAGTGTCCTTTGCACCTGTTTATGCAGACCAGTTCATGGGGCATTTTGAAGAACAACTGATTTATGATGTTAGTCATAACATTTATTTAAAAGAAATAAACATATGGTGCCATTATCATGATGACCGCTGGGTGGTATAGAAATCTGATATTACCTATTTACAGGAATTTGTAAATTATTTGAATGATAACATATGGGTGCTACAATTTAGCCTAAATAATAATTTGAGTCAGATCTACTTTCTGGATGTTAAGGTGGCTAAAAAAGCTGATGGCACATTGTCTAACTCTGTTTCACAAGGAGTTTCATTAGATTCTCTTTTAGATAGTACTAGCTGTCATATACCTCACATAATTAAAAATATCCCCAAGTCCCAATTTTTAAGGGTCAAGAGAATTTGCAACTCATTTGTGGAGTTAGATAAACATAATGTGGAAATGATAAGATTTCTGACTAGATGTTATAAATTGGATGATACTCATTGTGGACATCATTTTGCTAGTTGCATGGACAGATCGTCATTATTACATTATGGAGCAAAAAAAAGCAAAACGTTTTTCATTCTGATTCAGTCGCACAACACTCTACTGAACAGACGCAATTAGTGGGCAGTTTTCCATGTGGACACTGCTCAGCTTGCAAGTTTGTTATGAAAATAAAACAATTTTCATCTCCTAATACATCTTATGTTTTAACATTCATTGTATGAATACCTGTGTATCTGAATGGGTTATATATTTAGTTGAATGTAGCTGCTCTGCGTTTTATACACGGCAAACCTCCAGACAATTCATAATCTGCATCTCAGAACATTTTAGTGATATTAGGAATTGTCATATACCTACTGCTTTATATAAGCATACTCTAAAGCATCCTGCTGCTTCACATAGATTTACTGCCATAGATCGTATTTTTTCAAAGGGATGAATAAGTTGGGGTGGCATGAATTATTAAAGAAAGAACAGAGTTGGATTATTAGATTAAGTGCTGTGCTTTCTCCACGGCTTAATGATGTACTGTGACTGGTTCCCTTTAAATTTGGGAGTGGAGGGCTGAATACATGTCTGCTTTGATGTGGTGGAATTTACTTATTTAATACATTTGATGCTGAAGTTGGCTTTTGGCCAAAACTGGTTCGCCTTGCACATTAAATGCCTCTACATGCTTTTTATTGAGTATTAATAAAATGCATTTTTATTGCTGATGTAGACTGCTGGCCGTTTTTTGAACTAAGAAAGGTCAACCAATCTCTAAGCAAATTACTGCACAATGGTTGTCCTCTACTGTTGTTTTCTGTTACTACTACCCATAGTAAATCTCTCTCCTAGGCAAAGTTAAGGCATACTCAATGATGGCCTTATCCTCTTCGATAGTGTATTGGAAAGGGATGGACTCTAGAAGCATCCTAGAAGCTGCAACCTAGTCATCTGCTCATACTTTCACAGAGCACTACAAAACTGGATTTCTTTTTAGGGTCCAAAGCAGGCTTTTGCTAGGGTCTTCTAGATCCTTATTCCTTCACCTCCCAGGTAGAGTAAGCTTGGAGAATCTACCCAAAATACTACGGAGGCACTGGGAATGACGAACATAGTACAGTTGTGTAAGTCCTACTTACCTGTAACAGTAGATGCCAGAATTTGTCACTGCTTCAGTGGCAGCACTCGCCCACCATCCCCCAGATTGTGCATAATTGAATGGATTTCAAATTCATTGATTAAGTTGCTGTTACTGTTGTATTTTTTTTATATGGTATTGTGACTGACTATGAATTTACTATTGCTAGATGATTCTGACTTCAGGCATTTTCCTCACTTTCTTTGTGGAAAAAGAGAAAGCCTGAACACTCACTTTCTGAGGCAGATGAGGGCTTCCCACTTGGCTGTCAGAGAAAGAGACAGGGAGGGGAGTCTGAGTTTTTAAAAGCTGTCCAGTACTAAGTTACTTTGGCAGATAACCCTATTAAAACAACTACTGTTACATGTAACAGGACTTGCGCACCTGTATTTCACATTTCTTCTAGATCATTTTAATTTTAATTAAAGTGTACATGCAGTTAAGTACAGGCATATCTAGCCGAAGTGCAGCATTGTGTATATTGCAGCAATGTTTCAATGCTATAAAAATGGTGTGGGGAAAAAGCAAATAAAAATAAAACACAGAGGGTATGATGAAAACTATCATGGAGAGAGAGGTTTTGTCATACTGAGGTAATTAAAGAAGGGCATGTTGTATAACAAACAATTTAACCAGCAATTATGCTGGAAAATGAGTTACAGCTGACATAGGCATACAAAATATTTTAAAACAGTGCAAGTGCTTTCCAAAAAAGGCTTAATTAATACAACTATAAACAGAAAAGTTTTGTTATGGTACTTTTAAGGAAAGGGTTTTTAGTAACTAATATATAGGGTTAGGGTTAAGGTTAGGGATAGGTGTAGGGTTAGGGTTAGGGTTAAGGTTAGGGATAGTGGTAGGGTTAACACATATGAGTAAGGAGGGTGCTAACCCTAAGCCTTCATATTATGTTGCTAAAAACTCTTTTTCTAACAGTACCACTTATCAAGATAAAAGGACACAGAACACCAACACCACCAATCAGGCACATCACTAAATCTATCTGCTTACCTAGCCCTAGCCTATGAACACTCGCACATACACACCTGCTATAATGCAGACTTACACATCTTCAAAACCAGCAAATTTCCATCAGATACTCATTTTTGCACACACTTCTACTTACCTGCAAATTTCCTTCTCATATATAGTCATACATTTATGCTGTCACTTAGTTTTTGCTAGTTATCTGAGTTTTTTCATATTTGTATTGTCTATCAACTAAATGACAACCATATATATATATATATATATATATATATATATATATATATATATATATGTCTACCTGACATCGCTAACAGTCTGGAATGATCGACATTCGGAATGCCGACAATGCGGAACCGGCATCTCACTATAGTACGGAATGGAAAGATTTCCATTCCTGCACTGTAGTGCAATCTCAGAGTTGGTATATTAAAGTTATGCAGGGTGTGTGGGGGGGTGGAGCAGTTGAAAGGAAATTTTATTTTCCTTTTACATAGTCTACTTACAATGTCGAGATTTCGGATGTCGGTCATATGGTTATTGGCATTCTGAAATTTCGGCATTGTGAAGTAGATCCATATATATATATATATATATATATATATATATATATATATACTATATATCTATAGACAAAAAAGAAGAATCCAACATCAGTTCCAAAGTTTCTGCACTTTACTGGTGAATTCCACACATAAAATTAACTGCCTCAAATGAAAACTTTACAAAAATTGATTTAGATGCTGTTCTCCCAGTTCCATTGCTATTTAAAGGCTGGTTCTTGTCCATTATATTTATTTAAGCATTGAAGAGGCCACTTGTTGTGGGGAAACCACAGTCTGCTTTTCATTTGGGACATTTAATTTTATGTGTAGAATTTTCTAGTAAAATGCAATAAACTTGGACTTAGTGCTGGATTCTTCTTTTTTGCCTTGATACTTTTGGTTCTGTGCACCTGGAGGTTCATAACATCTTTGGATCGATTTTTATAAAAATACACACTATATATATATATATATATATATATATATATATATATATATATATATATACATATATACACACATGTATATACACACATATATATGTATATATGGTACTTGCGTATTATCGCAACCACATTCTCACAGTTGCGACTTTTGCATAGTGTCAAAAGTTGTTTTGCAGCTTTACTTTTAGGAAAGATACATTAACAAAAGCACATGAAATTATGCTCATTTAACTGTATGAATTTTATTTTTATGCATTTAAACACATTACTGCAGCTTCTTGTCATATTTACTAACATTTTGAATTTCAACACAAGTAGTGAAACCTTTCCTAACAGTTGCTGCTGATAGTAAGAACTTGATTCCTTATATGCACAACGATGACCATTTCTTTACTAACCCAAATTTCAATCTGAAGAGTAAACAATGTAGAGAGTCAGCTGACTCACCCAAAAATGTAAAAAAATGAAACTATTTCTATTCTGTACTAAAAAAATCTTTCCAAAAAGTAAAGGT
>NC_056734.1:579923456-580022891 GCF_019279795.1 Protopterus annectens | reverse complement strand
ATATATAATTGTTTCTTCATGTTTGCGGTTGTTAAATATATATATATATATATATATATATATAGAGAGAGAGAGAGAGAGAGATAGAGAGTATATATATATATATATATAGAGGGAGAGAGAGCGAGAGATTGAGAGAGAGAGAGAGATATGTTATATGGGTCTACTACGGTTGATTGAAAACTCACTTGATTGAAAATGACATTACTAGAACCACTTCACTGAAAGCTTACTTCACTAAAAACTCACTTGACTGAAACTCATTTCGTTGAAAGTCATAAATGGCCTTTTCCCCACTGTAGTGTGACCCTGGAGTTAGTAAATAAAGTAAGGGGGTGGGGGGCACAGCCCCCCACATTGGTGGGTGTGGGGGGCAAAGCCCCCACACATATCTTGGTTATATATTCTCTTTTGGAAATGGTTATTTATTGCACTTGTAAGTAACACTGTGTATAGTTTAAAATGTTTATAATATGTGGGGGGCTACGCCCCCCACCCCCCAATGTGAGGGGCAGTGCCCCCCACACCACCCTTACTTTATGTACTAACTCCAGCGTCGTACTACAGTGGGGAAAAGGCCATTTATGACTTTCAAAGAAATGAGTTTTCAGTGAAGTGAGCTTTCAGTGAAGTGGTCTTAGTAATTTCATTTTCAGTCAAGTGAGTTTTCAATCAACCGTAGTAGACCTATATATATATATAAATATATATATATATATATATATATATATATATATATATATATATATATAGATATAGATATATATATATACATATATTATATATATATATATATATATATATATATGTATATATATATATATATATATATATATATACACACACACACAAAAATACAAATTATCGTTAATATCCCCTGTTGCTCTACTCTTGCTAAAAAAAAAAAAAAAAATGTTTCTAAAAGCTTGTAAAGAATAAGAGAGGCCTCAATGACATGGGCTTTCATTAGACAGCTACGATGATTCTAAAAATGTTCTTTCTGTAACAAAGACTGCAAACATTCCCTAAGAAAGATGTTTTTTCTGTAATCGGAAAACCTAAATGCTACTCTCTGATAAAATACTCATCTGTCAAAAAGAGGCCTCCCCACAAAACATACGACTTTTATGCTACGGAAAATTTGAAATAAAATGTGATAAGTATATTTAAACCAAGCATTGTAGAAGGGCACATGTAAAATTCACAAAAGCTTCAAGTCTGAATATATTTGTGTACTAGTGTAAGGATGAAGTTTTAAACTCTAAATAAGCCAAACTACCTTTTTATGTGTAATTGACTTGTTCTGACTGTTTTCAGTTTTAAAATTTGATTAGATTATGTTGCTGTATTGTATATATTTTACTAGATAAATCTGCTTTATGATAAATAAGCAAACCTGCTGCTCACTTAAATGCCTTGACCACACAAAGGCTGCTTATTTCCACATCTATATTCTGTATTAATTGTTGCTGACAGTATTCTATTCCCTATTGTGGGACTGCAATAGAAAAAAACAAATGTCATTCTGTCTGCACCCCAGGTGCTGAGAAAGTAGTCGTTCATTTGTAGTTTTTGTTTATATTTATTTCTTACAAGTCCAATGCTGAGTAGAACTAAATAAGTAACTAGACAGCATTTCAGCAATAACCGATGAGAGTGTGTGGGTATATTGAGGACTTACCCATCGTTGGCATGGTTTGATGACTAAACAAAGCCATCCATTGGTAAATCCTCATCTACCCAGTCCTACGAGTTGGTTATTGTGGTTATATAATGAAATTATAGGTTCATAGATTAGTACTAAGTTAACTATCCTTGTGAGTCATTTTAAGCCTAGCCAGTTAACCCTTGTGAGAGTCAAACCTTGCACCTTGTGTTTGTAAGGCAACCACCTTAGCCATTAGGCCACCCTCCCAACTCCCTTATTTAAGAAAGGAAATTGCTTTGCCTGCCTTTCTTAAATAATGCTTTTCTATAAGGGCACTGTAGTATTCCTCCATGTTGTTTCTTGTTCTTCGTCTTTTGTTGATGTACTGTGCATGCATATGGGCATTCATTCCCATGCTTGCACAGTACATCAGAAGCACCAGAGAAAAAAGTATTTCTGTTGCTTTTTTTTTCTTTTCTTTTTTTTAAACTATTAAACTGAATTCCAGACAGTTCAGAAGAATGAAAGTCTGCCAACAATGGGCAGAAATACAAGTAGAGTCAGATTAGTTTTGCAGAATAATCAGGATTTTTCTTGTATTTGGTCTGCCCTGTATACAGACCTCTGAACCTCTTAGCTCACAAAATGTGGACATAGCCTTAAATAATAGGGGACAAAGGCCCCCTCGGATAGGGACAGATTGTAAATGTTGCTCATATAAACCTAGAAAGCTGCTAAAATAACAGGATTTCTGTTTGCATGCATTATCTAAAGGACATGAAGTCTAAAACTCAACTGCATGTCATTATTTACGGACTTCACTCCTCAGCAATTTGTCAGTAAACCACACATTTTATGAGGATCAGTCCAAAAATATGAGGCAAAATTCTGGACATTCTGTGAAAATATGTACAGTTGAGAGGTATGCCATATATCAATAGAAAAAAAATCTGGTCAATCAATTTACAATGGACATGCTGGTTGGGCTGTCCAATCAGCATAATCATTTTTGAATAACGATGACCCATCATTGTATAATCTAGAATATTCTGCAACCTGTCAGTGTGAGATAGAAAGTGATAGATCTCGGAGTTACAGGTCTGTCGTAAGAGCTGGTAAATACTGAAACAGGGAAGACAAAGCACATGATAAAATGTAATCATTATAATAACTTTGTGAATCAAAGTGCATCCCCAACATTAACATCTTCATTAAACAGTAAAAAGCCCATTGCTCCAACAAAGACAAACCTGTAGCACATGAGTAATAGTAAAATAAGTGCAATGGCTTTAGAGATTTGTTATGCAGAAACTATTTGGATTATATTTTATATTTCTCAGGTACTGTGTGGACCTGATGTGCAGTAAATAGATTGCATTCATTGTATTAAGCAATAGCTAGACCTTTTAAGGGGAATCTACTGAAAGGTGTACATGTTGAGGGATCTTACAGTACCTTTTGGTCACTTCTCTAGTACTGTTCCTAATAGCAAACCTGTAAAATATATATGAGCTTATGTGTAACAAAAATCATATCTGTTAAAACTTACTTCTGTTCAGAACCAAATGCAGATGAGTCTCCATGAGATTTGAAAACAACTGGACTACTAATAGCCCTAAAGTAGTGCCCAGACTCTTGCATAGCCCTTTTTAAAATTATACTTTTAACTCTTCTTACTGGCTGACAGTCAAACAGGAGGAGGCATTATGTTGGTTAAAAAAGTACAAAACAAATGTATTTGACAGCAGGTTTGTCAACCCCTTTGACTAGCTAACAAACCTT
This sequence comes from Protopterus annectens, assembly GCF_019279795.1. NCBI lineage: Eukaryota > Metazoa > Chordata > Ceratodontiformes > Protopteridae > Protopterus > Protopterus annectens. The sequence goes on along the minus strand of NC_056734.1, from coordinate 580,019,461 downwards.
TACTCTGTGAATGACCCTGTGATTCCTTGTTTGTTTAATTTTTGCTAACAAACTCTGAGCTCTCTTGTAGGATGATTCCTGTTGCAGTAGTTATATAATCAGAAAGATTTGTAAGCACTTTATTAAAGATTGCAATTAATAGGTATACTATTTTTAAAAATTGTTGTCTTGATATTAAAATGATGTATATAGTACTGCAGTAGATGGAGGAATACCCAATCTTAATATTACAATTATGTATGATACTATAGGTAGACGGAGGAATGGCCAGGATTTGGAGAACTGTAGGCAAACTTGTGCCATCTTCATAACATTATACAATTGGAGCATCCCCAGCATGGATGCTGCATGCTACTGGACAGGATACCTATTCAACATGTAATTAATAAATAAGTCCTGACACTGATAGGTCAAGCAAAAATCCTGTTTTCTGATAAGGTGGTTTGGGAAAAATCCATTTAACAAAACCTGTAACTCAATAAAGTCAAAATAGACTAGATATGCATTTTTTGCTAAATATTGCACATTACTGCACAAAAACACTTACTGCGGCACAAATGGCACATACCCAGCTGTACCTGTAGTCGATAAATGTAACTATTTACTGCTTCCTTAAATCCTGTCACTCAAATGTGCCAAGTCATGTCTCTCCAAAATTATTATTCTGCCCAAGTGCAAATTCCCCAGAACTACAAGAATGCAGCTAATTAATTATGGCCTACATTATGATATTTCTAGAAACAGCCCCTAATTGATTAGACAGGTAAGTTTTTATTTCTGGAGGCAGCCCACCATCTTTATTTTGAGATTTTAAAGGCACATGCGCCTATTAGAATGAAAAAAACTTGACCAGTACACAATGCAGCATTTCTGCATTCCCCCTCTCATTCCTGTAATAACCGCAGCTCTTGTACCATTCACATTCTTAACTGTGGTATAGGCTGTGTCTAGGATGTCTGTTACATTGCACATTTAGTATTCCTGTGATATAGTTCAAGCCCCCGAGTGCCCTTGTTATGTGGGAAATGTCTGACAGATACAGATATATGTTTCTCCTCATTATACAAGTGTTAATCAGGCAGCTATATTTCACTGTCAAAACAAAGTGTGAGCAGGCTTTAGATGTCACCAGACTAACATTACAGAAAGATAGCTGCGATATGCAGTGGTAGTGACTTGGATTTGATTATCATTCTATATGAGAAGGGAAAGAGTGGTCAATGCATGGAAGTACACACACACACAAATATATATACACATATATATATATATATATATACATATATATGTGTGTGTGTGTGTGTGTGTGTGTGTGTAATGCCCAGACATCCCTCTGTGATGGTTTTGGGGACTAAGGGTGCTGAAACTAAGCACACAGATATTAATAGTGAGGTATCTGGAAGCACCTCTGAGCTTCCTACACTGATAACAGCAGCTGTTTGGTATTCGAAGAAAGAGCAACAAGTAGGACATTGGAAATAAAAATGAAGCATTGGTCGGCAACTTTACTTCAGGTTACCAACCAGACATTGCCATTAGGTAATATAAATAAGGTGCTGGGCAATAGATGGATCCTCCATTTTTTGAGGTAATTAAGAATAATGGGAAAAGTAAGTTAAACAATTAAGTTCCCTATAAGTCTTTTTAAATTCATAAATCTTTCTGATGAACTAAGTTACTTTTAGGGGTGATCGATAAATACTTTCTGGTTATGTAACATTTTCACCATCACACAGCTTGTAAGTGAAGAAGGTGGAAACTGGGGAAATCAAACCCAAGATTACAGTCTTTAGAGCAGTTGTACTTTCCTGTTTAATTAAATGCATATAATCCCTCCTGCAAGTGTATTTTTCTACCATCAAAGTATTGCATGATATCAGAATAAAGCAATCATTTGATCCACACAAAATGTTCTTTCTTAGGTTCAGCTTCTTTCAACACTGTACTTAACTGTTGGCATGTAAGAATTCTATACCCAAGATTTAGCTGTATACACACACTTACATGATATTAGTGTTACTGTTGATGTACAGTCTTTTCCATGTTCATATCTGACACTGTAGATATAAAATAGGACCTCCTTAAGTTTTCTGATTTACTTTGAAAAGTGCCAAATCCTTTGTAAGTGACAGCTTTCTGCCACTGAAAAACAAATCAATGTGCACTTTGTTATTTCTTCATAAGATATAATCTGTGTCCATATGCAAAAACATAGTTTGATGACTGTTTCTAAGATTTTATGTTTTTGCATGGTGGGTATTGTATTGGATAGACACTCACTTTGTAAGACAGACCTCTATAGTGCTGTTATAATATTTTTGTAAGCTTGATACTGTATTTGCACTCATCTGTACTGCAAACTATTACTTTTCCTGGTCTAAGTCTAAAAATGTTCCACCTGGAACAGTGTTTTACCCTGGTCACCAAAGGTAAATAAAAGTACTGAGCTGTTAATGTTTCTTTCTGTGTCCTAGTTCTGGGAATCCACAGGTATATTCCACTTGGCCATGTCTGTTGAAAAAAAAATGATTAAAAAAAATTCAGCACTTTTAATGTTCAATGTTCAATATGGAAGAAATTTAAACTCAGGCCTCCTAAGAACCATTTAATCTTGGAGATAAAATGCATGTAATCCAAATTCTGACACAGTTTATAATTTGTACTAAGTTTGCGGTGTTTGAGGAACTGTAATTTGTTGCATTTATGGAGCTTTTCTCCCCAAGTCTCTGCTGAAAACAGGTCAAACTTGTCTCAGTCAGACAATCCCGATAAACAAATGTAAATAAATAAAATAAATAAATAAATAAATAAATAATAAAATAAAATAAATAAACGTTTGCCAAGTACTCATCAATATGGGAGAGCATTGCACCCCCCCCCCCATGTGATGTCCTCCCTGGTAAGATAGCACCATAAATCAGTGATGTTTGATGTAATTATAAGGCCAGATACCCCTTCTTCCGGCTTTTCCCGGTTAGGGGTCGCCACAACGGATCACCTGTCCGCTCATGATTGGCAGTAGAGTTTTAGGTGTAGAGTTGCCAGCCCAGCACCCAATCTTCCACGAAAGGCACACGCATGCACTCACTCACGCCTAGGGCCAATTTAGAGTGTCTAATCCACCTACAGCATGTCTTTGTGAATCCACTTACCCTCTTACTTACTTACTTATCCTCTTTGTGATGTGGGAGGAAACCGGAGCACCCGGAGGGAAACCCACCCATCAAGCTAAAAAATGATTAACAATTTTTCAAAACAAATTGCCTCCTACTAAGTGATGATATAAGAAGTTTCAAAGCCCCCTCAAATGCACATAACACAGTGTCCTATGCAAAGGTGAACACCAATGACCTGTACAACCACTTAAGAAGTTGTACAGAATCAGCTATACCTGACTGGATTAAAACCAGGTCTTGCCAAAAAAAACAAGCCGCCCGAGTGAACCCCTAGTATAAAAGGCTATACAACAAGCGAAATAAATTAATGTCCAAGAACAAGAGGGAAATGGCTCAGCAGAGGAAGAAATCCCTTTCTAACTCAAAGAAATGAGAGATTTTGTCAAGTCCTCCAAAGCTAATTACGAAGTAAAAATAGCCTCGCTAACCAAGGATAATCACTAGGCATTCTTTAACTATGTCTGAAATCTATAAGGGAATACCCAGCTATGTGTTGAACTGGTTGCAGATGGCACTACCCATACTTAACTGGAGGTCACAGCCAACCTGCTAGCTGACAGATTTGCAGCAAACATCACCCCTCCAGTCCCCTCCAGTCATCCCCCAAAGTACACCTGCCACCATTCCTCAGCTTGTTATCTCAATGAGATCAGACAACATAATTTTAAACAACTTAAAATGTGACCTAGAAGACCCATGGTTCTCTTTTTAACCACAGCCTGCAAAATGGCTATGTTCCACCAGAATGGAACACAGCAACAGTAATCCCTCAGCATAAAGGGGAACCATCAACCGACCCTGGAATTATAGGCCAATAAGCTTGACTAGCCTCATCTTTAAGGCCATGGAAGGAACCATTATGAATCTTATTAACAAGGACATATGTAATCTCCAAACTTTGGATGCAACCCAATTCAGATTTGTTAAAGGTAGATCATGCCTGTTAAACGTGGTTAACTTCTTTAAGTCACCAAGGCCCTGGACATGGGAAAGACGGTGCATACCACCTATCTTGACCTAGCCAAGGCATTTGACACAATCCTCCACTCAGGTATTACAGAGAAACTCTCTGAATTGGGAATTAACCCCTACATTACCAGATGGGTAGCCAACTGGCTCACCCACAGGACACATACTGTGTAAGTGGGTGATTTCATCTTTAGCAAAAGACCAGTCACCAATGACATACTACAGGGTTCTGTGCTGGGCCTCTTACTGTTTGGAATTTATTTCTCATAAATCCTGGCAAAATTGAACAGCCTGTGGCTGTCCAAGTTTGCTGATGATTACAAACTGGGAGCAATCAATGAGTACCCCTGACAATATTAATATACTGCAAACAGGGTTAACACACACAAATGACTGGTGTCAATGTCTCAGATTAAAGCTAAATGCAAAAAATACATTATTATTACCTCTGGGAAAGCTGACATCCTTGTTAATTACATTATAGACAGCACCCCCCCAAAGTGTAGACCCAGTGGTGCATGATATGTTGATCAAAAACTGAACTTTAACCACCATTTACATATAGTAGTAAGGAAGTCTTTCTGTATGGCATATCATGAAGATAAAAAGTGTGAGATGCCAGCCATGAAATGAAGATGCAAAAATGTCCTCTGAGTAAAATTACGATGCACACACTGATAAAATCCAAACTGCAGTTGAATATCCAATATGATTTATTAGAAAACAAAGATGAGCGCTTTCGCGTGGTTCACCCACGCTTCATCAGATAACAATTAACTGCTGTGCATTTAAATATCCGCTTACGCGGGAAAATCTTTCAATTAAAATGATTAATTAATTTAATTAAAACATTGCTAAAATATGCATTCATTACAAATCTCATATTTTTGTTAAAACCTTTATACTAAATGCTAGGATCTTGTACGGACAATAAAATGCTGACGAACACTTGATAATTTTATTTGTCGTCAAACTATCTTATTGTTGCTCCGTACATATTAAATTCCTTAAATAAAATCTATAAACAAATCTGCCTAAATATTATATTCATTTGCAGTGTGTCTACGTGATTTAATGTTTATTGCCTTATATGTATATGTATATATATATGAACTAAACTGATATTTTTAAAAGTTCATATTACAAATATATTTTTATTTATTCCCATATATTTTTGTATATATATCGTGTTGAACAATGCACACCTATTATTTCTCATATATGCTTATAAATATGACTAGATCTTTATATACAGTATCTGAAATATGGATATAGCTTATGTATTGTAAATAATACTGCTATATATAATAAAATAGGAATATGTATGAGTCATATGTAATTATGTACTTAACTAAACAGAATAATAAAAAATATAAAGTAATAATACATATTTTTGTAAATATATATAATAAATAGTTAAATAATCATTCATTTAAATCAAAATGGATTAATAAATTAATTATTAATTTCATAATATATATCTATCAATTTAGATATAATGAATAAATATTATTCTAATGGCTGACTCCAAAATATTAATAAGAACTTGGTATTGTATATTAATATATTACAACTCTTTATATGAATATATAGGATATATATAAAAGGTGTGCAGAAAAATATTTATAGGGAAAAAATATATATATTATTTCCTGCCCAACAATACTGGCTTAATGGATAAATAATTATTAATGCCAGGAGAAACATGTGCACCAAGTTTTAGTATCCAATTTAATTCGGCTAGTGCCAAATCATTCTCCAGATCACCACCTCTAATATTTTGTGGTACTATTTGTAACACTCTAAAACAAAACTTGTGTGTGGGATGATCTATAATATGTCTAGCTAACGCATTGGTTTCTATAGCCTTGCGGATATCATATAGGTGATTATAGATTCTGTCCTGTAATCTTCTTTTTGTTAAGCCTACATAGAAGGCTTGGCAGGCTGTACATGTTGCAAGATAAATAAGATTACGTGTATTGCAATTAGCATAAAACCTAGGGGTAAAAATAAAGTCAGTAGTGGGGTGTTTATATGTCTGAATATCAGTAATGTAACTACATCTGTTACACTGTTGACAGGCAAATGTACCCATATTCAATGGTTCAGAAGTATCTATGCTGTTCTTATTCATCCTTGTATAGTGGTCATTACATAGGAATCTTTTTAAATTCCTACTATTTTTATATAGGAATCTAGGTTTAACACCTATAATTTCTTTTGTATGTGTATCCATAGTAAGGATATTCCAATTTTTTTGGATTATTTGTTGAACGTTATTGATGTCACTAGTATATGTGATAGTATAATCTATCTTGTTATTTATATTATTCAGCCCCTTATGACTTCTGTATGTATTGTTGTTATTTTTAACCGGGACTACATATTCGTTCCTAGTGGGATCTTTATCCCCCAGGACATCATGTCTGATGATCCTTACCATTTCTGGTTCATAGCCTCTACTAATAAATAAAATTTGGTTGTTGTTGGGCAGGAAATAATATATTTATACCTCTTCCTATGAATATTTTTCTACACACCTTTTATATATATTCTATATAGTTATACAAAAGTTGTAATACATTTATATACAATACCAAGTTCTTATTAACTTTTTGGAGTCAGCCATTAGAATAATATTTATTCATTATATATAAATTGATAGTTAAATATTAAGAAATTAATAATTAATTTACTAATCTATTTTGATGAATGATTATCTATTTATTATATATAGTTACAAACATATGTATTATTGTTCTTTATTATATTTTTTATTAATTTGTTCAGTCATGTACATAATTACATATGACACATACATATTCCCATTTTATTATATACAGCAGTATTATTTACAATACATAAACTAACATCCATATTTTAGATACTGCATACACAGATTTAGTCATATTTATAAGCATATATGAGAAATAATAGGTGTGCATTGTTCAACACGATATATATACAAAAATATATGGGAATAAATAAAAATATATTTGTAATATGAACTTTTAAAAATATCAGTTTAATTTATACATTATATATATATATTATATATATATATATATATACACATATAAAGTAATAAATATATTAAATTACGCAGACACAAAGCAAATGAATATAATATTTAGGCAGATTTGTTTATAGATTTTATTTAGGGAATTTAATATATACGGAGCAACAATAAGATAGTTTGACGACAAATGAAATTATCAAGTGTTCGTCAGCATTTTATTGTCTGTACAAGATCCCAGCAATTAGTATAAAGGTTTTAATAAAAATGTGAGAGTAATGAATGCATATTTTAGCAATGTTTTATTAAATTAATTATTTTAATTGAAAGATTTTCCCGCGTAAGCGGATATTTAAATGCACAGCAGTTAATTAATTGTCATCTGATGAAGCGTGGGTGAACCACGCGAAAGCGCTCATCTTTGTTTTTCTAATAAATCGTATTGGATATTCAATTGCAGTTTGGATTTATCAGTGTGTGTATCATAATTTTACTCAGAGGACGTTTTTGCATCTTCATTTCGTGGCTGGCATCTCACACTTTTTATCTTCATTTCTGGTGTATTGGTGAGAGAACCACTCAGCAGGGAGGTTGCCTTCTTCATTTGGCTGTATGGCATATCATGTAAGTAAAGGCATTGCATCTAGATCTAATGATGTTATAATTCCCTCATCAAGCCAATAATGGAGTACAATGCTCCTTTTTGCATGTACCTCACCAGACACCTGTGACAACTGGAGAGAAAACAAGTTTTTCACCAAGAAATTACAGGATACACAAAACAAGTCTTACACAGAAAGACTGAAATCCCTGTCACTGCATTCTGTCTCCTACAGGTTGCTAAGGGGTGATCTGTGCCTGGCTTATGGGGCAGTCTCTGACCTGGCCCTAATAGAAATGCTACACATTCGTAAATAAAACTGCAGGAGGGTCACTTGCTCCAAGGATCTTAACCTAGCCTCTGACATTAACAAATCATGCTGGAGAGATACATATATCTCCCGGGGACTGCCACTTCCCTGGAACAAGCTTCCAGTTCACGTGAAACAGAGCCCCTCCATGACCGTCTTCAAAGGCAATCTAGATCAATGGATGGGTGACTTAAAATTCACTCCTAGTGTGGCCCCCATGTCCCTCCTGGACAGAGGAAGTTGGTATTGACTACCATAGACCCTTACCTCTGTGAACTTCACTCACCTAACCACTGACAATTGGGGCATCTCAGGATAAATATGGCCAGGCTTTTAAGGCTCTAGGGCCATTAGCCTAGTAAACTTCTATGAATCTATGAGTAGTTAGAGCAGGAATATAAACATTTTCTATACCACTTACCTTTCAGGAACTTGGAAAAGTTCAACGCTACCAACTTCTCATATATTTAGGGGAAGTTCCTGCTCTATGATGAAAATACCTGCTCTTAACTGATGTTTTAACATCATGCAGTCTCGCATATATATTGTTATTCCTGGTATTAATATTATGACCCAAAAAAGGTAACACCAAGAGAGGTTGCTAATGCCTCATTTCTTAGTGATTTGTACACAAAAGTCGTTACCTCTATAAAGACTATAGTTAACAGAGTACAGTTCTCCAAACCGCTCTCTCTCTGTCTTTATAACTGAGTTTTTCAATCCTCTCACTCGCCTAGTGACCATCTTCTGGATTCTCATAAGTCTATTTATTTAGCAACTGTTATATAAATTGAAAGACCCATATTATTCCATAGTAGGTTGTAAAGTAGAGATAAAAACTGGAATCAAGATTTTTCTCTCTCTCTACTACTGACACTCCTCAAGATGTCTTTAAAAAGACCATAACATTTCCATGCCACTGTCTTGATACCATCATCAGTCTAAAGTGTCGTCCACCATGTAACCTTAATTTCTCAATGAAGTGACTAAGGTCAAAATTTATTTATTCAGAGCATAAAGACAATGGTTGTTTCAGAACCAAAATATATCACATTGCATTTCTTGACATTAAATTGCATCCCATTTTTAGTGATCCACCTGAAAAAGTATTAATTGCTTTACTTATTCATTTATCTGAAGCACTGCAGTTTGAACTGTCACATAAAGAACAACATCCAAGTAGGTGAATGCCTAATAATAATAATAATAATAATAATAATAATAATAATCCTTTTTACATGAAGAAAGTTTTATTTTCTACAGCATACTGAGTAAGCAGCAAAGTACATATAGAATAAAGATATGTATTTCTTCCATCCTAAAAATTTGTTAAGCAAGACCAGAGCATCATTACAAGGAAAACTGATTCAACAAATGAAGCCCTGCCTACTGAGTTTGAGACAAATGATTGTACCTCATCTACATATTAAAAGTGCGTTTGCAGTGCAGATTTGCAAAAAACACATGAAAAATTCTAGATGAACTTGGACTACAGGTGAAAGAGTGCACACAAAGGTGAGACAAGTAACTTATCTGCATATAAATATACATTTTTGCAGTATAACATTGTTGAACCATAACTATATTTTATTTCCTCTAATTATATTAATAATATAGACTTGCTTCACTTTGTTACTTTTCATGTCAGTGTTGCCCCAGCATCTACAATTTAAAAATAGAAAAATATAAATATGGGTTTAAAACTTCCTTTCTTTCTGCTAGTATAGAAAATCAAGCAATAAAGCATGACACAATTTTATATTATGCCTGTAAACAGGTGCAGAGCACTCAAAGTGTTCCAAGAAAAAAGCAATAATTATGAAAAATAAGTACTTCTGCTTAAGTGATGTTACTGAATGTGTGCAATTTATTTGCCCTTCTAGACACTACATAGAAAAAACTATTGATAATTACCACACCATATTAAGAATACTGACTTGGAAATGTAAGGATTTGTCAGTGTGAACAGTAAAATAAAATTTCAGTGATTGCTTAGGTAAAAAAAATCTCAAGTAATTCTTAAATGACTTCATGTAGTGTAAGAGAGGAATTCAAGCATAACTGTGCTTAATCTTGCAAGGTCATTTGAACTATATGGATCATGGACATCATATACACATCATGAACATGAAGTGGAAAGGCTGCTGTTAATCCAGATAACTAAAAAGAAGCCCTTCACAAAAAACAAGAAACCAATCGCTTTAAAGTATCTAACTTGTTATTATTGATCAGTGAAGTAACATGTTTTGACAAAAATAATTTTTATTAATGTGTCTGGGAATTAGCCTAAACTCAGACAGTTGCTTTCTTGGGCTTCTGCTGTACACATTAAGCCTTGCTTGAGGCCTACTGAATGGAGGAAGGCCTAGAGGAACTGCAGAATAGGTAGGCCTTGTGAGACTCTGTGGTCATGGAGTAAGTTTGTTTAGTATACTTAAGTGAAAACGATATTATTAAACAAATATATTGAATAACTAACTCAGAACATGGGATTGTAGTAGAAACGTATGTTATGGAAGGAAATGATCCACTGAGAAGGAAGCAAGAGATTATCTGTCTTTTTCGTACTCATTGTTCCTTCAGACCTAACTGACTGGACCATGAACATGATGTTGTTTTTCCAGGAAGTCAAAAGTAGTTGCTTCTGAAATATTCCCAGGCAATTAGTTCCAGTAGAATAGATAGGGATTACAAAAAATGACGATGCGTGGAGGGGGCTCATGGAGAAAGTGGTACAGTATGTCAGTTCAGTGTCATTTAAAGAGCTGCAGCACTGATCAGTGCCACAAGAGGTACGCAGATTAGAGTTATACAGCACTAACAAGTGCCACAAGAGGTACACAAATTACAGTTATACAGCACTGATCAGTAGTACAAGAGGTATGCAGATTAGAGTTAGTTATACAGCACTGACCAGTGCCACAAGAGGAACGCAGATTACAGTTGGTTAAAAGTTCCTAGCTAGCCGTAGAAACAGAACAAGTGAAGTTAACATGTATAATAACCATGTGACAGGAGTCCCAGTGTTATACCTTGAACATAAATAAATGTGCATGAAGATAATATTCCAGCTGTTTAGACATAGGTTGCATGATAAATGTGTGAGAGGAATGAGGAAAGAGTAAGGGATGCATCAGATCTAGCATATAGCGAGTTTATCAACAGTAGGAGGCAGACTGGGGAACAAAACCAGGCAAACTGAACAACATGCTGTATAAGCCGCCAAGGAAGGTCATACTATTTCTGCTTTTAACATGGGATCAGCCATGCATAACTGTCATGAGATAAAAGTCATGAATGTCACTAGACCCACACATATATAAGATAGATGGTAGACAGATATATGACAGTGAGAGAAACAGAGAAGCCACTAGTTGTATGATTGTTAATTGTGTTAATAGAAAGTTTGCTAGTATGTTTCTCTGATTCATAAATAGAACTGCGTAAAAGTTTGCAGAAATATAACATATAATGCTTATTTTCATTATTTTTTTTTCACTAAATATTTTTTTATTATTTCAAATAAGATGTCTTAAACATTACATGAAATAAAGATAAATAACATATTTACAATTCTAAAACATTACTAACTTCAAACCATTATATAACTATTTACATTGGTGTCTATGCAAATAACATTGAAATTCTATATTATGTAAAGTTAGAAACATAAGATGATATATCTTCTTCGATATTTTCAAGTATTTCCAGTACTTTCATCCAAGAGTAATAGTAAGAAGTAGATCTTTTAGTTCTGTTCTTCACTGTTAATATTTCCATGTGAGCAACTGTTGTTGTTAAAGTCTCAAATTCCTTGAGCGTGGCGACCTCATTTTTCCAGTGTATAGTTATGATTTTACGTGAAATAGCCAATAGTGACCATAGAATTTTAGTGTCTTTTTGGTACACAGTTTGGAATAGGAGAGTTGAATAAAATTAAAGACTTTGTTAATTGAAAATTATCATTATAAACAGTCTGAAAAAATAATTAATGGATTTCAGTACATATTGAGACATATACATTCATAAAAACATGCTGCCAATCTGCTTTTATCTTGGTATGGCATCTCAACATTGATCTTCAATAGAATGCATTTTGGCTAACCTATGTGGTGTATAGAAACTTCTATGTAGATATCTCCAAGTGAATAATTGCCAGTATTTTGATAATGTAGAAAATTTGGAAGATTTTAGAATATTACTTTTTCTTCTTCAACTGGAGGATGTTTGTTTATTAAAGTATAATAATCCCAGTATGATTTTTCATGATAGTTTTTTTTTTTTAACAAGTTTATAGATATTAGACAAATAACCTGTACCCTGATAAGACTGTTTTATGATAAGAATAATGTATTCAATGAGTTTTGGAGCTTCATGTCTAACTGAAGGTTGCATTTGTTCTATTTTATTTATAAGAAAATACCTTAGATTTTGTAAAACAGCCAATTGTCTTTATTTATATTATAATTATAAATTATCTGTTCCTTTGTTAGAATTTTCCCTTTCTCTATAAGTTGATGCCAAAAGAGTAATGTTTCTTCTTTAAGTATATTTATTTTAGATATTTGGAATGTATCTAGAATATTTGGTGTAAAAGCTATAGGAAAATAAGAAAAATCCAAGAATTAATATTTGGTATTTTGTTTATATATGTTCTGAACACTGAAAGTGTAGAGCTTACATAGTTTGATGGCAATTTATTAATATTATTTCTTTTCCTAAAAATAATCTTTTAACATCCATATAAGGGTGATGGTATTACTGTTAAGTTGTCTTGTATGTGATTATAATTGATTTCTATGTAAATCTGCTCATGGGCTTGTTTCCATATAGGTGTGTATGAATTATTTAACCATAGTGTTATGTTTTTAATAACAGATGAGGTAATATATAAATCAATATCCGTAAATTAATTCCACCATCTTCCCAATCTGGCAAATGTTTATTTAAGGCTATGGGGTTTATTTGGAAACCATAGAAAATTTAAAATTAGTTTATTGTATCTTTGAATAATATATTTAGGAGGTGGCAATGAAAAATTTTGTATTAAGTATAATATTTTGGGAAATATGTTTATTTTAATAAGATATAATCTGTCTGCTGTTGAAAAGATATATTTATTCCAGTAACCAATTGTTTGTTCTATTTTGTCTAGTATTTTATTATAGTTAAATATTAGAGAATCTGTTAATTCATTGAGTAGATTTATTCCCAGATATAATAATTTACTTTCTGTTACTATATATTTGGAAAATCTTTTGTTTATATTATTTTTTTTTACAATTACAGGGCATAATTTTAGTTTTGTTTTCATTAAATTTTAAGCCTGAAATATTTTGAAATTTATTCATGGAGTTAAATAGAGCATTCAAAGACTCATTTGCATCTGAGAGAGTTAATAGTATGTCATCAGCAAAGAGTTGGATTTTAAGGTTTAACATTTTATTAATACAAATGCCCTTTATGTTATTGTTTGATCTGATTTGATTTGCAAAGGGTTCTATGAGTAATGCAAATAACAATGGTGATAAAGGGCAACCTTGTTTAGTTCCCTTTTTATTGTTATAGGGCCTGATCTATATGATCCCAGTTTAACATATGCAGTAGATTTTTCATATAGTATTTGGATAAGATTATTAAAATTAGAAGGAAAGTTATATTCTTTTAAAACTAGTGAAAGAAAGTTCCAGTTAACCGAATCAAAAGCTTTATTAATATCTAATGAGATTACATTTAAATTTAGGACTTTATGTTTGCTATAATCTATTAATGTTAGTATTCTTTTAATATTATCTGAAGTATTTCTTCCTTTAATAAAACCTGTTTGATCTTTGTGAATTAAGAAAGGAAGAAAGTGTTTGATCCTATCTGCGTATATAGCCATAAACATCTTGTAGTCTATATTGAGTAATGATATTGGCCTATATGAGGAACACTTTTTCATCTTTATCTGGTTTGATAATTGGGGATATCAATGAATATTTCCAAGAGGGTGGTATATTCAAATCTTTATTGGCTATATCATATACTTTTAATAATAAAGATATGGCTTGATTGGGTATTAATTTATACATTTCTGGTAGCATATTGTCTGGGCCAGGTGCTTTATTTGTCTTGAGCTTTTAATTTGTGATTTTAATTCTGTCATATTGATTGGTTTGTTTATAATGTCTATTTGTTCTTGTGTTAATTTAATATGAATATTGTTTTCTAAGTATTTTTTATATCCTTAGTAGGTGTATCTTGAGTATTTATGGAATTATCAATGTTAAATTGGAGTCTGAATGCTTCTAAAATATAATTTAGTTCCGTAACTCTTTTGTTAGTATTGGGAATAAATATTTCTTTTATTTGCTTAGATTTAATTATTTTTTTTGTTCTATTAGTTAAGTATCTCAGGTGTGCTGAATTAGTAGAGTATGAGTTTATTTTTATCTTTTCTAAGTTAATCATAATCTTATGGTGTAGCAATTCTGTATACTTCTTATTGATTTGTGTAAGTTCTTGAACTTGAGTAGCATTACCCTTTTGTATTTCCAGTTTCAATTTATCTGCTTTGTTTTGTAAGTCTAGCATATCTTTATTCCATAACTTCCTTTTATTTATGTACCAGGATAATATCTTCCCATATGTAACTGCTTTTAATGAATCCCAGACATATATTTCTGAAATATCTTCTGTGTAATTTATTTCTAGAAAGTTTTGATTGTTTCTTCATAAAATTCTTTGAAATCTCTCAATTTTGTGATATAGGAAGGTATCCTAGTAATGGGATTTGAATAAAATGGTGTAAGCTCTATTTCAAAGACTATGGCATTATGATCAGATAAAGGACAATTTATGATTTTGACTGTCAATTTTTGTTATTAGGTCATTGGCAACATATATTCTATCAATTCTAGAGTTAGTTTTATATCTATGAGAATAAAATGTGAAGATTAGTGAGTCTGGTTCTGCAAATTCATTTATATCTTTTAAATACAATGTATCTATAAATTTTGATAGTGCTTTAGAGATGGGTTGTTTTCTTCTTTTGGATTTAGAATCTGTATCTTTTTCATTCATTATACAGTTGAAGTCTCCTGACAATATCAGGCTACCCTTAGTTAAATGAATTATCTCTTCAAAATGCTGTTTAACTGTTTTTAATCCTAGTCCTGGGATCCAATATAGATTTACTAACGTATAGATTCTCTTATTTAACTCTATTGAAACTAGACAAAACATACCTGATGTATCTTGATGAGTAGTAATTATTTTAGGTGTTATAGTTGAGTTGCAGTAGTATAGCTACTCCTCTTTTTTTGTTTTGTATTGAGAGTTTATTAGTACTGTGTAATTATTAATATTTAAGTTGTTTATATCTCTATCTAATAAGTGTGTCTCTTGTAAAAAGACTATTTGTGGTTTATGTAAGTTTATGTACTTGAATAGGCTTCTCCTTTTATTACTATTATTTAGACCATTAACATTTATGGATAAACATTTCATTTCCTAGTTTTGAGTTTGTTTTATGTGTGAGTTTATGTAAATATTGTTTATTCTTAGTTCCATCTTGGATACAGTATTCAAAAGTTTTTCTTGTATGATTTTTGCATGTTTCTGAGTGACACCAAAGTGATAGAATAAAAAAACACAAAGAACTTCCAAACTTGTAATTCTTAACCTTAAAACCATTCCCTATTGCTATGAGGTAATATACCTCTTCGTTTGGCTAGTGAATCTAACCAAACAAACTTTCTACCCTCACAAATAATATCTGGATCAGTTTCTCTTATCCTCTTAGTTTTAAATAAAGATAATTGAATAATATATTAAGATAATCTAATCAGCTAAAATATATACATATATTCTTTACTCATCTTATTGTAATTCAATAATACTTACTTCTAAGCAGGTTTCAAAAGGTACAAATATTTAGATTAAGGTAGTATCATTTCAAAATAATTTAGGGTATTAATAAACATCATGTTAAAATCTATAACTGTATATTTCATACATCTGTTGAAAACTATTTACTGACATTACTGTATAATACAGTACCATTGTTGTGCAATTGTTTTAGACTATTCAAGTCCGAAACCAGTGTTTAAATTAATATTTGCAAAGTCATATTGGAATAAAAACATGAATAGTTCTGAAACCACATCATATTTCATGTTTAACATAAACTGAAATGCGATACAATGTATAAGTATATTAATATTTCTTTAGTAGACATTAAATATGTTCCTCTGATTGCATTTTCAGCTTTTCAATGACAATTCCCATGGCTGGAGACAACAAGATCACAATTTAGACAGCTCCCTTATCCAAGAGACCACTCATAATGTTGTTACCTGATTGAGTGTCTTGTTGCCAACACTTCCACCAACCCTCAGAGGGACCCTGCACAATGAAAACTGACACAGTACAGAGGTAAAACTGCAGCGCACTTGACCACACCCTCAAAGCAAACATCTATGTATATCACACATCAACTCCCACAGCTTAGACTGACACCCAACCAGTCGTCTATCTGCTGACAACAAGTGCTGGAGATACAATCCTGACCTACTCAACACCAGTAATTCAATCCTATGACTGAACAAAAGTATACTGGAGAACACATCAAAACAATGGAAGCTGCCAAGATTCAAACCACCATGTCTGAAAATATTACAGGCCAAAATTCCCAACCCATTTTGCAGCAAAGAGACAAAACGTATTCAAACCATGGGGTAACACCTTTACCACGTCAAAAGGTGTCCAAAAGCTTGTTTTCCTCCAACATCGGAGGACAGCTACGATGATCCATGCACTGCAAGAGTACCATTTTATCCTGGCAATTGCTTCACGACTGTATATAGAAACATTTAATCCAAATCATTAACTGGCACCACAACAATATTTCTCAGAAAAGTTGTTTTACAGCCAATAACCAGACAGAACGCATCATTGAGAGGATATATTTATCAAATGTCAAGTGCCCCAGCCATAATACAAGTGTCTCCTCAAATCAATCCCCAACGAATCTACTGCCCACCAAACTTGCAGACCAATACTGGCATCCTTTCATGCAGTCACATTGAAACACAAAATATAGGTCCACTGATCAGGAACAACCAGGCTCTCAACTGCCAGACAACACACCCGTCTGCAGTAAGGTCCAAGAATCATAGTTGCATTGTCAAGCATCCTTGTCCACACTAACAGTAACATGATATACCCGCATACACTAGTATTGTGTCATTCTTGATAATGTAAAAAGCCAGGCAATATTATAAGAAGGGTGAAGCCACAGCCAGGCAACGTAACAAGAAGAGCACAGCTGCAGTCACCATTCAGATGAGCAAACGGGAACAGCATGAGCCATCTAAGGATAGATAGCCCGTTGAGTACCTGCCACACTGCATGCCCATAATGCATGGCAACCCAGTAACAAATTAGGGTGTGGGCTAAGCCTCTCCCCCTTCCACTCAAATCAGATCCAACACAATATGTGTGTAGAACATAGATGCTTCGACAAAGCCCAAAGCCACATAGGATATAAACATTGTATAATTGACACATCGGGTCAAATCCACTGTTGTTATGTTACTCATTATAGTTGCCTATACAATCATTGCTTCCACTTTCTCCATCTAGTATACCATACCGCCATCTAAATGTTTGATTTGCCAAATGCACATCCAACTTTCTTGTTGCATCCCACCTGCCCACCCGAGGGCATACCTTGGCAGTAGGACATCAGTAGTATTCTGCAGGAGCACCAGCGTGGGAAATGGCAACCCTCCCAAAACAAACCTGTCAGTTGCTTGACATTTACTAGTTTCTTTAGATAATTTGTAAAACAGCAGTGATTTTATTTGCTGATGATTAATTTCTGCTTTTTAAACTCTGCTGTATAAAACATAGTAAGGGATAGCTAAAATGTCTGGAAATCTAAACTGATAGAAAGACAAGCAGATATATGTCCTTGTCTATCAAGGTGCTAGAAGACATCAGTAGCCATAAACTGAAAGTGCTTCAAAAATAAATATCTGTGTATATTTATATGAACCTTTTATATTATTTATGTTTCCTTAGAAGGAATTTAGGTTTCTGTATCTTTAAATGTGAACCTAGCTTATTTTCTGACTAGACGTCAATTAGAAAGAGTCAAGGGATGGCGTACACAAGTAAATGCGACAAACAATAAGTAACTCAAGTTTCTAGTGATGTTTGTGGCTGTTAAATTGTCTCGAGAACCAAGCGGGAAAAGGTATGTGTTTTTTCTTTTTCTTTTCCCTCCTCTTATTTGGTGACAAACTCATGTAGTGTGCCGAGCACTCTAGTTTACGGAGTAGTGTTCACAACTGTCAAACTTTGCATTTTAAACATACTATGCCTTATTTCTCTACAAAAGAAAAGACAACAGGATATCTAAGCTAGTCACAAGCATCTTTCAACTCCGGATGTCTGGAGCCACAACACATATGACTTATAGCCTCAAAATATCACTTAAACCATATTTTTCACTGGACTATATCAGTATGTGCATATGGGTCAAAGGCAGAACATCTTTTAAGATTATTTAAAGTAGACTTCAATACATCCTAACTGAAATACTTCATTTCAAAAGCAACACATTTCTGCCCAGCATTAGCGTTTATCCAAACAGGGACACTTTTAACTTATAAAAGTAATACTATCAGGGATGTAACTAATAATAAGTTATACAGCAGCCATTACTATACCTATTAAGCAATATAACCATATACTGATGAAAGTATTATAAGTTAATGAAGATTTAATAAAAAGAGAAAAATAAAAACAACAAAACACAGAGAGAAAATAAATAAATAAATAAACTATTTGGGAACATTATTATGCATTGATTACTCTGATTAAGAATATGAAAATAATAGATGGATAATAATGAAAAATAGAGTAATGTTTAAATTATGCTTAGTATATTGATGTGATTTGAGATAAATGTATTTACATTTATGCTAATTTTGACATTTAAAATATAATTGAAAACAGTACCTGCTTTGGTGTAACTTGAAGACAGTAAGAACTTTTCTTTTGTTGTTAGTATTATTATTTAGATTTTTACAAAATATAACATATATAAGATTATTTGTCCTTTAGTTTTTTTTCTTTTGCTCAACAGTTTTCCAATTATTTACTTCAGCATTTCTCTTGATTGTACTTATTGTCCAGTCCATAGATTCTTCATGTGTTAGGATGTTGTTGTTGGTAAGGTATTTTATTGCTGAATCTACTGTTTCAAAGATTTTTATTCCATTTGGTAGAAAAACTTTCAGTCTTGCTGGAAATAAAAGATGGACTTTCAGTTGCTTTTTCTTCAAGGTTTTTTATTGGTAGAAATTCTTTTCTTTTGAAACCACCTTTGTAGAATAATCATTGTCAAATCTTATTAATGAATCATTGTATTTGATGGGAGAATTTGCCCAAGCATTTCTTAATATAAGATCTTTATCTTGTGTAGAAAAAGTCTCACAATTATAGATCTCGGCTTGTTCTTACCGGAGAAGAAGCATTTCCAGAAGCTGCTAGTGATCTATGCGTTCTATACCATATGAAAGAGCTTCAGGTATTTTTGTTACATCTGGTATCCAGGTGGTAAGAAAGTTTATCATATTGTCCCCTTCAGATTTTTCTGGTAGACCATATATTCTAATATTATTTCTTCTTGTTCGGTTTTCCATATCATCAAGTTTTTCTAGTAAATATGTATTCTGTTGAAGTAAGAATTCAGTTTGTTGTTCTTCTACTTGAACTCTAGTGTCAATGTCACTTAATGACTGTTCAATAAGTGATATCTGTCCTTTCTGCTGTGTAAACATTTCTTGAAGCTGTTCCAGTTGTTGTGAGCACTTTTCTTTAAAAGTATCTATTTTATTGTCCATCTTGTCGATTTTTATTGTAAGTTCCTGTATATTTGTAATGAGAGACTGCAGTTCTTTTTGAGAGAAGAGTCTTGTGCTGTATTCCTTAAATGACTCATGCTGTAAAGCTGATATTGGTGCTGATTTTCCAGTAATTAATTTGACAGGAATTATTCAAGTTCTGACAATAAAATTTTTCTTATAGATGCTCAGAGTTATTAGAAATAAGTTAGTAATAAAAATTTCTTCAAATTAAATATTATTTTGTAAAATTCCTGTCAGGAATTGTATTGAGGTAAGAGAGCTGAAATGAAGTGCAGCTATCAGTTCAGCATCCTAGCCACGCCCCCTTATTTTCATTATTAAAGGTATAAATGACACCCAGTTTCTCTGAAGCTATATGGCTTACAGTACAAGTATCAGTAGCAGTTTTCTCCCACATCATCAAAAGATTCCCTAAAAACATACTCCCAAACTCTTAGTAACTTCTGTGTTTTCAGTGCATCATACCATAGTACAGAGAACCATGTCAGGTGCCCTAAACTACTGCTTCCTAACTTAACTCATTTATGTAAATCTAGTTTTCTGCTTTTGCTGCGTGACTTTCATTTTCTTGTGTGCCAGTTATAACTGTAGAAGTTTCTGAGCCACATGACTTATCTCATGATAAAATATGGAGAAACTTTAAATTAAGCTCCTACCTTTGATGGGCTGTAGGCATAGATGAATGGGTCAGATGCACATTTGGAAACAGCGATTTGTGACTTTGGAAAAGAGAACTGTATAACAGAAGGTAGAACCTGTGTAGTGATCACTGAAGGCAAGAGTCAGTTTTGTAATGCTCTGTTACTCGGGCCTATACTTACTAGCAGACTGGTCGGGAAATTTAATAATATCTACATTAGGTGGTTTGGAGATAATAAAAGATTTATTAACATGGCATACCCTTGAGTCTAGAGACCAGGACTGGTTTATGGCAAATGGGGTTCATTTGTGGTCATCTGCAAACTTACAAATTCAGTTACTACTAGATGACCTAGAAGTAGGAGGCAGTCATATTTGAGGTGACATGTAAACAGAGTAGTAGAGTTAAAAAAAACACAGAGGGATAAAGAAAGTGAAGAAGAGATAAGGGCAAAATAAGAAATAAAATGACACAGTTTGAGCATGGGCTGAAATGGTGCCTTAGTGGGTAGAATGATTCATGTAAGTAGGCAGATACAGGGTAGATTTATGTAGGTAGGTAGATTATTTCACTTGTGTCTTAGAGCAGGATGCAGGTTTATCATCCTTCTCAAAAGATGTGGAATGCAAGAGTTCTTCCCTTCCCCATGTAACCCTAAGACCAGATACAATACAGCTGGAAATATAAGCTATAGTTCCATGTGAAGATGAATTGCGGATTGGCCTTGAAAGGTAGAAGGCTTTCATGGTGTGGCTACAGGTTACATCCCAAAGTGCACAAATATGATGATGAAGCCTTTGTATTTTTGAACAAGGAGGATGTCACTCACAATGGGTTGTAACAATAAAAGCAAACAAGGAGAAGGTTGTAGCAGCGCTCCCCTGGTGCAGCTATACTGATCGGGCACATCCAAATTCTTAAGGATATGGCGAACTCATGGCATTCTTCTGTGCAACTATTATGTGCTCCCACATGTTCAACTGACAGCTTCAGGGTCTTAGTTTACAGAAATGACAGCCGTGTTAAATATAGTTAGTGAATTACATCTCAGCTGAAGGTGTCAGAACTGTGGTGCTGAAATAATATGTAAATAAAATTAAACATACTATATATATGAACTGAAAAGTAAACCACAGGGTTGCAACTTTCCTGGGTCCTGCCAAAAAAGTATGGCCAAGTATGTAGCTAGGTGAGTAGGTATTTGTTGGGAAGAGAGACGATGATAAATGGTTTTAAAAAATCTCACACACAAAACAGTAGATGAGTGTGACATATACAAAAAAGGGTAGGACTTGTGGAGGCACATTGTCCATAATGGTAGACAGTAAGCATACTCAGTAAGAGGAGTCTCATGAAAAGCACACGATAAACTTAACGATCTTGCTCAATGTTACTTTCAAAAACACAAAACCACAAAACATGAAACAATCCATCAGTAAGAAAAATTGTGCCAGACTAAAGTGGAGGAAGTCTATTAGAATAAATCTGAGAAAGTGAAGAAAGATTTATTCCAGCAGATCATGTAACATATATTTTCTAGCAGAGATGACAATATATGTATGTTACTTAGGATGTAAAAGATAAGTAGCTCCTTTTACCAGTCTACATTTGTAAACAAAGTAGGTGTAGCAATTTCAATAATCAGTGCTACTTTTGTCTTCTTTCATGGACTACAATATCTGGTTGTCTCGCATCTGTTTTTTGAACTGTCAGTAATGGGTTAGCCCATGTGATATAAACTTCAACATTTTCTATAATGCTTTGTGACTGATGTTTCCAGTGTTTTTCAGTATTTCAGTATTGTAACATTTGCACAATCCCCAACGCAACAGTCTTGCTACATTACTATGCTTTTCAGTATACAGTCCTTGTGCCATTAGTGTATCGCACCCAGCAACAAGATGTGCGACTGTTTCAATTTCTGTTTTACAAGACCTACATTTGTCTGTTTTTCCCACATGTTCAATGAACTTTGTAAACCAACGGGTTGGGCTGCCAATACTAACCTGTCTTCGTTTGGTTTGAATTCGCCTCTCCTTAAGCATTCCTTTGTTCAGTTCTGATCAACATGAGGCTGTTCCAAGAGTTTTCTATAGTTGCAACTATATTTATACATTTTCCACATTCCTTGCTTTCTCATCTGATGTTGTATGTTCTTTCTTTTGTTTTGTTTTTTGGCACATTCAGTTGCTGCCTGATTTTTGTCTACTGGTATGATTTCCATCCCCTTTTGATACAGATATGCTTCTGCTAAACTAAGCAGGGAAGTCATCTTACACTTATTCTTTGCATGTTTTAAAACTTTCACTCATACTTCTCAGCTGTCCAGATTTTTGCCTCATTGCCTCATAATTTTTGTCCCGTTCATCATAAAATTTGTGGTTTTCTGGCAAATCACTGGGATAATCTGAGGATTGAAGTTACAATATAAAGACATGCATTTTAGTTTCAAACTTGATATCCTTCAGAAAATGTATGTTAACAGAAACCCTGTTACTCTAGCAACTTTCTAAGTTTATAAGAGCAATATTTAAAACCTGTCCCTATTTTTGGGCCTTTGCTCCCCCCCATTTTGTCAGGCTTTGTCCAGATTTCTTGCACTAAGAGGTTGAAAGGTATGCCATCACTACGTTTGTGTCTTGTAAGGTCAGCAGATATGTATGCAGTCCCACGACTGTAGATCTATACATGTAATCAGTTTCAAGGAGGCCCATCCCTTCTTCAGAATGGGAAATATATAGTCTTGGTATACATTCACTTTTATAAAAGATTCAAGTTAATGCATAAGGATCCAAAAACATGCTTCTGCTAAAGTAATCAGGGAAGCCATCTTGTAGGTACTCTCAGCATGTTTCAAAACTTTCACTACTATAGAACGCATGATGACACATGTACAATTCTTCTCCTCAGCCGTGACTAATGATGTGGGCACTGAAATATGTGGTCACATCATACCACACCTGCAGTGCCCAAACAGCTGACTGTAGAAGTGGTGGAAAGGAAGGTCAAGAAGAACCAGCTGTAATAGTATCTTTCTACAGCCATCGGCTTTCTATCATAGTTATACACCTCTCAACTCTTTGTGCAAGAAATCTGGACAGAGCCAAAACTAATAGGGGGACAAAGGCCCAGAAATATTTATTTTATTTTACATTTGTTGAATGGGTATGTCCGACTGAGCTGAAGAGCCCTTTTTCAGGGGAGGCCCAGGGAGAAAAGCTCCATAAACGTATACATTTAATATATGACAAGTGCAGATTAAACACAGATGATAATACAAATTTCAAAGAATACAATATGAAAGATAAATGCAAATTAAATACAGGTGATGATACATAATTCAAATAATTCAAAAACCAGAATTAAGAGACATGTCTTATGAGAAATAGCTATATTAACAGGAAAATACTTAATGCTTTAGAGCTCAGTTTGGGAAGAATAGATTAGTCAAGATATGTACAAATTGAGTGTTACTCGAAGATGTAAACAGATTGGGTTAAGAAGAAAGTTGTGGGATTATTTAAGGAGGATAGAGGGGACTTGTGTCTGGCAGGAGGTAGATTACAGTTTATGCAGGGGCAATTATTCAGGGGGGACAATAGGGACAAATTTAAATATTCCTGTTATAAACTTAGTTGCTAGAATAAAAGGTTTTATGTTATATCTTGCATTTTCTGAGGGATATGAAATCTGAAACTGAAATGCTCGTCATTGTACTCTTACCAGAAAACAACTTTTATGAAGAGCAGACCAAAAACATGAGGCAAAAATCAGGACATTCTGCAAAAATCTGTACAGTTAAGAGGTATGACAAGTACTCATGTGAAGCTGGTTGGAAGGTTCTCAAAACATTCTGCACTGACTGATACAAGTTACTAACTAGCCTGAATCATTCCGCAATGATTAATATAAGCTACTAACTAGACTGAATCATTCCGCAATGACTGATACAAGTTACTAACTAGCCTGAATGTTTATTTTGCTTTCTTTGACCAAGAGAACGTAGTGAAACAAGGTCACTTTTTCAGACATCATGTAGTTTTAGAAAATAAAATAAGACAAGGTGACGCCTTTACAATGCAAGTTACACTCATGAACAGAAAGTAACAAGTGTAAGCTATAGTATGTGCTTGACTCTGCAGGCTGTAAAGGAATAATATTGATTCAGTAAGGAGGATTGAGGAGTTAAAAATTTCCTAAGATGAAAGATAATGAAGCAACTGAATACCACACAGAAAGCATAGTTAATTCAAAAACGCATATTATTATCAAAAAAAATGTTTAAGTTCCTTCAATTGGCCATTAAGCATTATTTTCTCTGACTCAATGTATTACTGCGAATTCAGGCATTTAACCTACAATAAGGAAGAAAGTATAACATACCTTTTCCATTTTTCTACCTATAGTTATGACTGAACAGTTTCAGTTGTGAAACTTTAATCACAAATTTCTCATAGAATGCAACAGGTTTATTCAATTTTGTCCACTTCTGCATTTATTCCATCTGTATATATTCTAAATTTCTTAAACATTTTACCCTATGTGAAACCAGTCTATACTGAATACTTTTTTAGCTACTGTTTAGTGTTTTGTAGTAAACTTTTTGTAAACTGAACAAACTTTATCTCTTTTCTTGATGGAGTTAGGCAGGTAAAGGGAAACCCATTCTGAGAGATGACAATGCAGCCAAGTATTAGACAGAAATTGCTTTTCTTGTGAAGAGGAAGTGATAGAGGGAGCCATATCATCAGAAGAAATATGTTTGCAATTCTAATGTCATACCAGCCTAGAGTACTTGATTGTGAATATAGCTGATGGAAACAAGTTGTTAGGTGTATGATTAACTCTTAAAGAGTATGCTTTATTATGTAGCAATATAATAGCTATTTGCCCTTTTGGGGTGTCAACTTTGTTGTATTTTATTTTATTTCTTTATTTTTAGTCTGCAACTCTGGCAAGGGATGAGTCAGTTGGAGGTGACTGAGGGGAAGGCCTGGGGCACCAACTGAACTACAGCTCTGGTAAAAATGTATATGGAAGGCAAATGTGGAGGGATACTTTATTAACCTAAAGTTTGAATTGTTTAATTTATTTAGGTGACATTTCAATGACTTCAGACTCACTGAAATGTAGAAGAACAATTAGTTGCTGTATAATTTTAATTACAGAATAATAGACACTTCTTAAGCTCAGTTCTTAGGTTACTGGGTATGTAGTCCATGAGACAATTAAGGAGCCTATTCCAAAGTCCCAGTGCCCTAAAGCACCGTCTGGTTAAGTGACTTGCTCAGGGTTACAAAGTAGGCAAATAAAAGCTGAGGAATCAAAACCCTGTACCACAGAAGTAGCAGGTTAGCCACTCATCCTAGTCCCCTGTGCTAGGCAGTTGGCCATACTAGTTCATAGGTTCAAATGAACCTATGATCCTATGAATCCTATCCCTAGTCCCCTGTGCTAGGCAGTTGGCCATACTAGTTCATAGGTTCAAATGAACCTATGATCCTATGAATCATATCCCTAGTCCCCTGTGCTAGGCAGTTGGCCATACTAGTTCATAGGTTCAAATGAACCTATGATCCTATGAATCATATCCCTAGTCCCCTGTGCTAGGCAGTTGGCCATACTAGTTCATAGGTTCAAATGAACCTATGATCCTATGAATCATATAGTTGGCCATACTAGTTCATAGGTTCAAATGAACCTATGATCCTATGAATCATATCCCTAGTCCCCTGTGCTAGGCAGTTGGCCATACTAGTTCATAGGTTCAAATGAACCTATGATCCTATGAATCATATCCCTAGTCCCCTGTGCTAGGCAGTTGGCCATACTAGTTCATAGGTTCAAATGAACCTATGATCCTATGAATCATATCCCTAGTCCCCTGTGCTAGGTAGTTGGCCATACTGCCATACTGATCTTGTTTGGTCTGCTTCTGCTGCTCTTCTCTACTAAAATAATTACATTTTTGCTTTAATTTATACACTTTATATTCATGATCATTTATAACTTTTAATATTATTTTGTTTGTATGAAGCTTTTTTCTCTACTTCTCAATTGTAAATGGGCCTGACCTAGCTAACAACATAATCAACATAATAAATGAAAATGTTTGCCTGTTCCCCTCAGTAGGTACACATAGGAATCTTTTTTATGTCTATGCAATATATATATATATATAGGTATATTTCTGGACAATGCTTACGACTGATTAAAGTCAACTGTTTTTTACATTGGTTATGACATTGCTGGTAAGGCTCAAACTTTTACACTCATTTTCTGCACCAGAGGTTCCAAAAGTATAAGCAAGCTGATTTTTGGGTGGGTCCCGTTTGATGGGAGGGGGCTGCTGGTCGTGTGATTTCATTTTAAATTAGAAAAAAACCACTTTTTTTAAGGGTATTCTTCTTTAAGAAGAATGCCCTGATAGGGGTATGTGTATGTAAGTAGTAGGTAGGTGTGTGTGTAAGTAGTGGGTAGGTAAGAATGTGTATGTGTGTGTGTGTGTGTGTGTGTGTGTGTGTGTGTGTGTGTGTGTGTGTCATTTTTTGGGGGGGATTTACTGTGGCAAATCAGTGAAGAAAGAATTCATAATGACAGGCATTTCAGTTTCAGACTTCATAGTTTGTGAGAGCAATATTTAAAATTTGTCCCACCATTATTTTTGGCTTTGGACAGATTTTTTTTTTGCTAAGAGGCTGAGATGTATGGTGTGTGTGTGTGTGTGTGTGTGTGTGTGTGTGTGTGTGTGTGTGTGTGTGTGTGTGTGTGTATATACTACTGCAGAAGTCCAGTTAATGGACCTGTGCTCTGAAATTAATGCTGTTTGGGAACTTACAATGGAAGAATTATATATAACCGTTACAACTTGGTTGATGTTATGATTATAGAAGTGTCCGTAGTACTTGAGTGTTAAAGAGCAGCGGATTGTGATCTGTAAGCCCATCATGACCAAAATGCCTTACAGCTGACTAATGGAAATTGTACCCTATTTTTTTTATTACTGCTCTCAGGGGCGGAATGTAAGAGAACCACTTGGTGCCCTCATACAGTTTAAGATGTAAAATGCTGATCTGTCCTTGGTGTTTGACTTGACCACTTTGAAATGTGTTTATTCACTTTTGGGATCAGTGTGATGGGCTTATTTACTTTAAGTGAGCTTGATTTGGGTGCATTTACACTTTTCCAGGGAAAGCTTTCGTTCCATAAAGGGACAGTTTTATGCTGTTTTATTATAATGTATTTATTTAGTGTTAATTTCATTATTATGAGTTATAAAATTAAAGAATGGTAGCTCCAACTTGCAAGCCAACCCTGACAAAAACAAGCATGAGGTAGATTAAAAGGAATGTCTATTTCTCCGCTGATAAGACCGACAGGAAGCCACGTGGTAGCTAGTAGCGAGTAGTGGGTCATAAAAAATTACTGTTTTCAAAAGTGCGTCTTGGCCCATAAAAGTTTGGGAACCACTGTTCTACACATTCTATTCTTTCAACCTCCCACTTAGCAAAGGAAGATGTCACCTTGTCTACAGGCAGGACCCCATAGATACTTGCTAATGAAGTATAGAATAAATGACATCTTAAGTTCTCATGAATATGCATATATTGGCAGTGCACATCACTAATGCAACAAAGATATGTACACCAGTACAAAATGGGGTGGAAGTCTAAGGAACAATTTAGAAAAGCTGACCAAGTGGGCAGAAATGTGACAGTTGAAGTTCAGTGCAGACAAATAAAAAAGTACATAACTTTGATTTGGAAGGGTCACACAAATACAATGGTCATCTTGTTGTTTGAGACATAATGTCATATGTCATGCCCAAAAAACATATCAATAATCAATCAAAAGTAATCCTGTAACAGCCATTTGATTTTATATATCAGCTGCCCACAGCTCTTTTATCCAGAGTTTAAATAGCACCCAGGGGGGACACCAGGCATAGTGACAGAAAGAGCTCTTTAAAAACTGGATTCACCAGCTGTATATAAGAATCCATATGACAGTTTCACAAGTCCAGAGCCAAAAGTGAAAAGCTTCTAATAAGATATTTGTTACAAAACACACACTATTGCAGTGGAATGTCTAACGTCTTGGAGGGTTCATTAGCTTTAACTTTGAAGGTCTTACATAAATATGGCACTTTCACAGACCTTGTCCCCAACAACAAGCTATACTAGTAATCAATCAGGAGTGGCCCTGTAAGTAACCACCCTTAGCCTTTTGAGCAAAACACCCAATAGAAACAAAGCACACTGCCAGACTGGGAGAAAAAAAGCCATCTGAAATGTTAGATTTACTATCTCTGTTTCAGAGGACATATTTCAGTTCCCTGAAGACAATTTACAATAAAAAATAGACATCTCATTAGGTACTTTGGTAAAAAAAAAAAACATATGCACACAACCTCTCACTTTGAAGGACTCATCAAAAAATAATGACAATATTGCTCTTCATCCGATACTGACCTCCCCAAAACATCAATAATCAGACAGAAGTGATCCTGTAACTACAGTTTGCTTTCATATATCACATGCCCCTCAAAAATGAGTCACATTCTGTTAACTTTTAATCTATCACTGAGAAGAAAACAAAAACATAACAGCCACAATACCACATGTCAACTTTTATTAGGCACATACACTAAACCCAGAAAAGTCATACTTTTATTTGATAGGTTTCAAGTACTGACCATGTATTTTCACATGTAGCATACATTCTTGCTCCATTCCCCATAAAGATATCCACCTTCTTTGTAAACCTCTAATATCTGATTGTAACGTGATTGTAACATCAAAAAAAAAAAAGAGAACAATTTATCACAACCGCTCACTCTTCAACACATATACATGCTCTCAGAATTTGGTACTTGTAGTAATTCAGCATAACTGCTTTGCTTACTTCGTATTTCTAACTGGTTCCCCTTTCTCTCACATGATTCTGTCAAGCCTGGCCTGACCGTGCCTTTACCCCCCTACACCCCCTAACTAATATAACTATTCTCTGAGGTCACTCATTTGTCGGGAAGGGAAGTAAAATTAGAGTCCACAGATCATCTCTTTGCTACAAGTAACCGATGGGGACACTCCCTCTCCCCCAAATGAGGCAGGAATAATAGCCACAGTAATTTACTTCAATCGGGTTTAGGACACATCACCAACAAGTCCATAAAAATTAAACAAAACATGATACTAGTGTATGATGGTGAGGGCATTGTGCACTGTGCCCACATATGTATTTGGATTCCTGCCAGAGTGAAAAAAAAGAATCACTACAAACGCATTTAAATTTAGAGTATTCAGGGTCTATTACCCGAACCCCCAAATAACCCACAGCAATGACCACTTGATCATGATCATCCTAACTGCTCCCCCCAAAAAATGATCAAGCTTGTTTCTTTATTTTCTGAAATTGAATACATTTTTTTCAGCTAAAAAGTCAGCCAAAGGCATACTCCATGAGACTGGGGACTATGAAAAGTAGAGAGGAACTCCCCACTCGCACTATGGTTCCAGTGTCCATGCCTGCACCTCTCGTTCAAATGATTTTGCATATTGGCTAAAGCCTTTGCTGTCCTATTTTATGACAGAGTCTAACTGCTGAATATTCCAACATAAACATATCACTCATGAAATAAATCACATTATGGTGGCTCTACTCAACAGCAGCAGTATAAACAATAAATTGCTTATCTCGGGGCACTTTTGCATTTGTATCTAATGAGATTTGGTTTAAATACAAGGACAGCACATCCTCCATACTTGGGTTTTGTGCTTTTCATGTCCTAAGGTCAGATGGCAACTGTGGTGGTGTCTGTATATTTTTTAGAACATATTACCTTTAGAGAGTTCCTAGGGACCCACAAATTGAACTCGCTGAACAATAGATGGCTATGTATGACATATTAGCCTATGAAATAGGGTTAACTATCAGTCAATATCTTGATACAGAGTACTTTGTCTTCTGATGACCACATAACATTAGTCAGTACTCTAAATGATCTAGCTATTTGTGTGACTTCAGCTACCATTTAGTAAACTGGGAATCCCATATCTCCAACGTAAGATATGCTCAAAAATTCCTGGACATTATAAACAAAAACTCACTTGAGCAGTTGGTAAGTAAATTTAGAGAGGGACACAGGATGCTTAACCTGATTTTTTAGAAGTGCCAGTGTCTTGCACTCCTCCTCCTCCTCTTGTGGTATCCCCTTGCCAGCTACATCTAGCCACAAATTTCTGACCTTCTCCTTTAAACTCCCAAAAGCCCTTTTAACTAAAGGACTAAAAACATACCACCCCAACCTTCTCTATGATGAAATATCAAAATTCACTTATGACTGCATGATTACTGACCCTGAGACAGCAGCAAACTGCACTAAGGAATTCTACACCGACTTGGGAAATGCATACTGTTTGCAGTTCCTACCAGAAGCAGGTACCATGAGGAATACAAAAATAAACCACCCTGATGGTCTACACCATAAATATTGTCCACAGGAAAAGAAAGAAACTCTTTAAATTACACAGCAGACCCAAAACCCTCTTCTTGTGGGAAATATCAAAAGCATTACAAAAAAGCTGAAAACACTATTAGGTCCACTAAAGGAGCCCATGAACTTAGGCTGGCCTCTGAAACCAAGGATAATTTATATCCTTCTTTAGCTATGTTAGAAAACTAAAAAACAAACCCTATATTTTTCTGTGTTTATTCATAATGATACCTCCTATTCTGACCAGATAGATATATACTCAATATCCCTGCAAATAAATGTAGTGCCAACTTCACTTCACTCCCAGGACTTCTATTCAAAGCCATGAAATACACACGTTCCTTATTCCCTCAATTATCTTGAAAGAACATTCACTGAAAGTGCTAACCAAGACAAAAAAAATGCTTCCATCATAGGTCCAGAAAATATACCTTGCTGTTTAATTGTCATACATGCTCTTTTAGACTTGTTCCTTAAACTATTTAATGCAAGTCTAACTACTGGTATCATCTATGATGAGTGTCCGTGCTGATAACATCTCCAAAAGGATGACCCTACAACCAGCCCAAGTAATTAATCAGTCTTACACTCTCCATTTGCATAGCCAAGGAATGTATTATAACTGACCTTATAAACTATGATATAGGTTTCATAGGTAGGTACTAGGCTATCTGCCCGAAGGCATTTATAAGCCTAGCCATGTGTTGGCTTTCGCCGCCCCCTTAGATTAGTTCCCTGTGCCTCTTTCCAGCAGAGCCACTGAAGTGATCCTAAAGATAAACTTTCTGTTTCCAATCCACTCGTCAAGGTTTCTTTTGAAGAGGGTTAGCAAGGAGCTCTGTCTAATGTAGATTGTGATCTTGTCCTAAAGCATGGGAAGTCTCTTGGACAGGAATCTATCCCTCCACCACATCCTATTTATTGTTGTAGTGAGGTTTAGATCCCTAAAGCGTGTGGCTCGAGGGGATAAGGTTTTCTTTAGGTGGAGCATGTTCATCAATTCTGGGTTGGACATGGCCTTGTATGTCAGGCAGACATCACCTCCGAGTAGGCGGTATGCAACTGAGTACAGCTGGAGTTTCTTCAGTCGAGCTGCATAGGGCATCGGTTTGAAGCCAGTGATCTTCTTGGTGAGGTACTTCTGTGGTCTTTAAGCTGTTGTAGGTGTCTTGTAAGGTACCTCCCAAATGGGGCATTGTACTCTATGATGGGTCTGATAAGTGATGAGTAAAGGGGCACAATGACCTCTTTTGATCTGGATGTGAACCCTTTTATTATTAGGTGGGCCACGTAAAAGGATTTTCTAACCACTTTGGCAATGTGATTATCAAAGGTGAGATTACTATCTACTTGGGTCCCCAGATCCCTTATTATTTCTTCCATATTTAGGGGACTACCACCTATGTGGTAGTTTGTGGGCACTTTGTTTTTTCCAAAGGGGATGACTATGCACTTTTTGGCATTTAGCTTGAGGCCATGATTTTGACACCAGGTATCCGTCTCATTGAGACCCTTTTTGGAGGATGTCTGTGTCAGCCAGAGTGTCAATTATAGCCCCTAGTTTGCAGTCGTCTGTGCACTTGGTCAACCATATTCCTCCTGTGCTTGCCTGTACCTCTGAGAAGTATATGCCGAACAGGAGGGGTCCTAGGACTGAGCTTTGGGGAACACCACGTGTAACCAGTTTAGAGACGGACCTAGCTCTCGCAACTCTTACCATGTGGGTTCTGTCCGTGAGCCAGTTGGCAACCCATCTTGTGATGTAGAGGTTTATGTTCAGGCTGGTGAGCTTGTCTATAATACCAGAATGGGGAATGATGTCGAAGGCCTTAGTGAGGTCTAGATAGGCTGTGTGTACCACCATTCCCTCATCTATAGCCTTGGTAACTGTGTCAAAGAAGTCCACCAGGTTTAGGAGAAATGATCTGCCCTTAAAGCTGAAATGAGTAGGCTCCAGTGTATGGAGGTTCCCAATGTTTCTGTTAATGAGTTCCATGATGATGCACTCCATAGCCTTGCAGACCAACCTAGTCAGGCTTATAGGGCTATAGTTGCTGGGGTCTGTTGTGGCTCCACCTTTGTGGAGCAGAATAACCATTGCTGTGCGCCACTCTGTGGGTACGTAGCCTGTGGAGAGGCTGAGTTTGAACAGTGTGTTTAGGTGAGGGGTTAGTTTGTCTTTGAGCTTGTGTAGGACGCAGTCTGTGACACCATCCGGTAACACTGATACTGTGTTTTTGGCTTTGGAGATGGCTGTTTTAACCTGAGCGTCTGTGATTTCAGAGACTCTACATTCTTCTGGTATGGTTATGGGCCCTTTTGGGGGTAAGAGGGGGCTGAAGTTTGCACTGAACCTGTCTGCCTATTCTTAGATTCGACTTACAACAGTTGGCTTTGGGGAAGGCAGTTCTTGTCTACTGAAACTGGTAAACTTCTTTAGAAATGTTACAGAGGCTGTAGACAGTGGCTATGCTCTATTCATGGCATATCTTAACCTAAAGCTTTAGACACCATCCCCATACTATCATCATAAACAAGCAAACTGCTTTAAAAAAATGATCCAGATGTGCTAACATGGAGAGCAAACTCCCTGAATGTCAGAACCACACCATACGAGTTGCAGCCACCTCATCAGAAAGTAGGAAATTGATCAGCTTTGTCCCTCATGACTTAATATTGGCACCTCTTCTTGTTGGCCTTTACGTCTCAATCTCCTAGCAGAGAACCCAAGACCTCTAGCTAATAACATTTGCAGATTACTGTAATGTTACTATTAACTCACCCTCTGACATCCATACCTTCCAAAATTTTCTCTCCCTAGTAAACTCTTGACGTACTAAAATGGTTTGAAATTAAATGCTAAAAAAAGTGTAGTATCATCACTTTTGACAGACAATCCTTTCCCTTATCTTAGTGTATAGACAAGAAATTACTACAAAATGAAAATGTACTCCAGGACCTGTGAACATGGGTCAGTAAATCCTTCCCTTTTGACCATTAGATGACAATAAATTGTCAATAAATCCTTATATTTTGAATGGCTAATTTAGAAAGGAATATCGTCAAAGAAGTAATTACATCCTTATGCTCCCTAATACTCGCCACTGATCAGACCAGTTACTGAGTAGTATGCCCTCCTCAGGATCTGTCAATAAACGCATCGAACAATTAAACCCAAACATTCTTGACCAAAACAGCACAGGCCTAATGTACCTGAGCTATCAAGAGAGATTGGAAGCTCTATCCCTTTATTCAGAGTTTTATAGAGTTTTGAGAAGAGATCTCGGTTTCACTTATCATTCATTAAAGACCCATTTACCCTGGACCCCTGTATTGCCATAAGTCCAGCTACTCCACCAATATTAAAACCAGAGACTTAGATCTTCACCAATAGATAAATAAAACTTGGCGCAAAGATAGGTTTATAACCCAGTATCTCCCTCAACATTGGAATAAACTTCTCCTACATGTTAAGCAGTAAAACTCATTATCTTTCTTTAAACATAGCCTAGATGATGAGTTTTCTAAAATTTGCAATGGGATTGACTAAAGAAAGGAGATGTGGTCTGAAGAAGTATACTGGCAAGGTATAAATGGTCATAAGACTCAGTAGTCTTGGAATATATAGTGAAGCCATGGAACTCTAAGTCCATTGCAATCGATGAACTGTTTTGACAAAAGTGGATCTTAAATAATGCCATGCATGAAGTGTTGGGGGGGTGGCAAAGCTGAAACACCTCTTATGCATAGAGCGCCACTCCCTTTATCCCCATACTTAATACAACATCCTCTGAAGTCACACAACCTTGGTGACAGAGGCCCAGTTTCAGCTAAAGTGTATGTCAGTTAAGCTAAACTCAAATAAATGTACAGTGACCTTCCATTTAGATTCTATCTGAAGTCAGTCTATATATACTAAAATATTTGTTCTTAACAGAGAAAATATTCTCTTCTTCCCACAAAAAAGACGTTATAATGTTTGGTGGCAATACCCTAGATTCAGGATGTTGGGTAGAGGTATTTCACAGAATTGCCAAACTCTACAGAAACAGTACTGAATGTTTTTTTCAGAATGAAGGCATGTAAACAAAACAAAGAATATGCAATTCATTTTTCCTTAAATTACTGACACATCAAAGCATCGCAGACAGAGAACTTAAAGTCACACATCTGTTGAATGAACAAACAATCCACAGTACTCGGGTTTCATACTATTAATTTCAACTTTCAGATTAAAATTTTACAACAAAACTAACTTAATACTTTCCATGTGGTTGTGAATACTATACTAATCTCATTCAATATTTAATCTCCTTTTGTTTCTAGTTGTGTTAATATGAATTCCTGCATATTCCTTCTGAGCTTTATTGTATACGTTTACACACTATATAGATATAGATATATATGGGTCCCCTACACATGATCAAAATAGAAAGCCGAAACCTATATGGCAGAGACCAAATGATCGACTTTTTAACTTTCGATTATGCAGAACATGCATCTCCGTATAGTGCGGAATGTGAAGATTCCCATCTTCCGCACTGTAATGCGATCTCAGAGTTGGTATATTTAAATTGCAGGGTGTGCGGGGGGTTTCATTTTTTTTTTTTTTTTGGTTTTTATTACATGTTCAAAATTTCAAAAGTCGAATATATGGTCTCTGCCATATGGGTTTTGGCTTTCTGAAATTTTGATCATGTATAGTAAACTCCTTTATATATATATATATATATATATATATATATATATATATATATATATATATATCATCATGTTAAAAGTCTATACTGTTTTATTTTTTTAATTTTATTGCACCCCAACTCAACAGTGATCAAGATTTCATCTCTATTACTGGTGTAGTAATATTTCTAAGAGAAGAGAGCTCACCAAGCAATTCATTCACTGAGAAAGGGGAGAATCTGTACTTAAATGTGTCACTATCTTCCCAAGAGTTGAGATCTTTTTTCAATGTATTTGCCCAAATCCCCCCCCCCCCCCCCACACAACTGTGAATGATTTCTGTAATTGTTTGACATGGGTGGTGCATGCTCAATTCCACACATGCCTAACCATGTGAAGTAATGTTAGCAAAGATCTCCTGGTCTTCTCCAAGAACCAGTCCACAGCCCTTCCCTCCCCCAAGGTGACCAAGCTGATAATTGCTGCTTTTCCCAATGTCAGTACCTCCCAGTGCCTGGAACCATTAATCAAATCTAGATCTAGACTGCTCATGCAAAGTTTCTGCTGTTGTTTTATGTCATGTTATAAATGACTGTGTAAATTGACTACAATGTAGTATTCCTTAGAACTCTCAAAGTGCTATGTCAAGCTGGGTATTTCTAATGGCCAAATGCAAATAAACAAATATACATCATATGGCAGCATGCAAATCTTCAAACAAGAAACTAAAATAAAGTATAATGTCAGCCTTTTATATTTCCATCAACAATTAGTTGCATTTTGCCTCTAAAATTGTACTTACTAATTATTATTCAAATTATCAATATAATATATACAGATATACATGTGCAATAAACAACACCTGGCTAAAGATTTATTGGCCAAGTCTTATGCAGTAAATCTCCAGCAAATCCTGTAGGTGTGGGGGAAGCATAAAGCAGATCACTTAGGACCAAATTTCGCCATACCTAGTCATTTAAGAAAAAAGAGCAAGGCACCCTAATCCTTGTACAACAGAAGCAGTGCATGGCTAATCTGTGAATTATTCTGAGATGTACTTAATTCCCTGTATTTGATCACTGAAGATGAAACGTGGCACCTTAAAGCCAAGTGGAGTGTGAGCACCCTAAACAGAACTTTCCAATCCTTTGGAACAACATAGTTGCAGTTGCACCCACATGGCCATCTCAGCTCATGGTCTTTTAGTCATTATCTCTCTTGGACGTGTGATTTAAAAATGGACCCATCAGAAATTGAGACCGTTTTGTTCTTGACCATCCTATCAGTCACCACTGTCCTGTTACTCTTCCTTACACACTGACGTAGTGTGAAATGGACAAGTGTGCAAATCATCAAGCACAAGTGCTCAAATTTTAATTTATCTGTCTATATTTATAAATTACAATAACTGCCAGCACAGTTTCTGTTGGTGTAAAGTTTTTTTTTTGCAACTTGCTTCTTATGGCTGAAGCTTCTACCAATGTCAGATCATCAGATGGCTTTCTGAAACCCCCAATTTTAATAATCTCTTTAGTGGTGAATAGTTTTCAGTCTGCAGTACACAAGATGTTGATTGGCTCTCCCAAACACAAAACTAAATATTCTACCTCTCTCTTTCTCTGTGGCCAAAATGCAGATGGCAGAAGAGTAGAAGCAAGGCGGTGTGACAATAAAATCCCATTGCAAACAGCACAATAAGCTCAGCAGGATCGGTCCGAAATATTCTTGATTGGAACCAAAACAGTCTAGCAGTGCTCTACAGCTGGAGACAACCTGTCACCATTGTTGAGAGCCTACTATTTCGTGCATACTGAGAGAAACTCTGTCCTGGATAGAATGTAAGTTAAACAGCAATTTACCATTGACTTAGCTTAGGAAGGAGGGATAGCACAGCGCTATAATATCAATTGTGTATCAAAAATATTGTGAAGTCATTGCATGCTTGTGCATTTCAGCTGCCTAAAATAAGGGAAGATAATATCTGACTTATTTCTGAGACTTGTGCTCATAGCCAGTGTTAGGCACTTACTGAACCTGTGGCTGGAGGGGTGGCCCTCCAATTATCTTCCCACACATAAGGGCTCCGATCAAATGCAGGCAGCTGTGGGATTCTCCTCCTTCCCTGCCTGTCTCTGCATTCCTTGATTCATGGAACCAAAACTTTTTTTTTTTGCCTTCCCTGTAAGCTGTCTGTGGCATCAAGCCATCAGGTCTGCTTCAGTGAAGCAAGGACCTGATTAGTCCTTATAAAGCACTTCCTGTGTCGGCTGCCTTTAAAAAGGCACATGTGTAGCAAGCATTCTTTCTTCTTGTTTTTCAAGAGAGGAGTTCGCTTTGCTATTTTTAGGTGGATAATTCAGTGGATAACTGTCGGGCGTCATGAAGAGAGGAAGAGGAAGACAATTACTTAGGAAGGAAACCATGATCGTTGGGATTTCATTTTTTTTTTTTGGATTACATGTTCAAAATTTCAAAAGGAATATACTCTGTCCTTTTAAAGGCAAATTGAAAGAGCTGAACTGGTCTGTATGGTATTAAGCAGGGGTCACCTTACAATTGTGAAGAGTGCACAGAGGATTAGTAGCAGTCTTCTAGTGCAGAAAAGGTAACTTGCTGGGTTTTTTTTGTTTGTTTGTTTTTTTTTTAAATAATTTTTTTGGGGGGTGAATGCAGAATTATTGTGTTAAGGGGATTGAGGGTAGGGTGGCGGACAGGGGCTTTGGTTGAAACAGTTTTATTTTAACTTTGTCCAGAATTCCTGTACTAAGAAATTGACAGGGGAAGGAGCTTATCTCTGATAATTAAATGCCCAGATTTGTTTTAGTCAGCCCTGCATAAGCATTCATGCATGCTTTGTTCAGAATTGTTATGAAAGTTTGGTATTGGGGAGATAGTGGCTGTGAGAATGTTGCAGAATATAAAGATATTATTTTAATGCAAACCCTGCTCTGTAAATATTTCTAAATTTACGACAACAATGTTTAAAACTATACCTGAGGTTATGACTTTGTTCTGCAATTATCTTTGGTTTTGTCTAAAATTGTTGTGCTCAGAGGTTAGGAGGAATTAAGGGGTGTGAGAATGTTACACAATGTTCAAATGCTTGCCCAGTATTTTTGGTCTATTTCTCATAAAAAAAATGTGGGCTAATGCAATGCTTGCTACTGCAAAATCTGTTATTCTAGCATGTTTTTTAGTTCAAAACCCCACTGTTTTATATCCCTAATGTTACTCTTTTGTCTTTTTTTTTAATTTTTTGCTTCATGCAAAATTATTGTGGTGAGAGGTTGTTTGGGGGAGTGGTATGGACTTGGAGAATGTTGAGATCTGCTCAATATTTGATCTGTCCCTCAAAACAATTGGTTTTCTAGCAAAACTTTGAGGACTGAAATAAAATAAGAATGAGAATGTTGCAGAATCTACAGGCACTATTGCAATACACAGTAATGCAAAATGTGTTCTATTATCTTGTCAAGTTTATAATAATGTTTAAAACAAAAAAAATGTTAATTTTAGCACTGATGTTGCTACATCTTTGCTCTGCAATTATTTTTGGATTTATACACATTGGGAGAGGGCGGGGGCTGTATTCTGCAGAATGTACTGATCTTGTTCTAAAGCAAACTGTCAGTGTGATTCTACAATGCCTACACTAAGTGCACAGTGTTCTGAGTGAACAGACAACACAGACATAACTCGCACCTTCTTCCTCCTAATGCTAGTTTTCCTACTGATATTCTTGGAGCTTTAAATACTGACAGGGATTCAAAGGTTACCATAAACTATGGACTACATGTACACCTAGTGTAATCATACTGAGTGACTATTAAGCACAAACATGTAATAAGAATTTTATTGATTACATATTGTGTACACAGTGCAGGCTTTATTGAATCTCTCCCCTTGTTTTTCCAGTATCTAAGTTCATAATAGCAACATTTAAAACGATCCCTGATGCTTTGCCTTTCTTATGCGATTATTTTTGGCTTTGTCTTGAATAGTTGTGCTGAGATGTTAGAAGAGGGTAGAGGTTGTAAGAATGATCCACAATGTCCAGATGTTGGCCTGGTATTTTTTTTTTCTGTTCCTCACAAAATGTGGGTTCATGCTACTGCAATAGTTGTTACTGTAGCATTTTTCTTAGTTCATTAGCCCAGCGTTTTAAATCACTGAAGTTACATTTTTGTCTTGTTTTACTGTTATTTTTTTTTTTTTGTTTGTTTTCTTTGTACATAATTGTGCTTAAATGTTGGTTGTGGGGAACAGTGGCTGTGAGAATGTTGCAGAATGTACAGATGTAGTTTTAATGGATACTAATGTCAAGCTGGTGGATATAGTAGCAATCTAGATTAATAACAGCAATGTTTAAAACTATCCCGGATGTTATGCTTTGGTTCTGCAATTATTTTTGGCTTTGTCTAGAATTGTTGTGGTGATAGGATAGGGAAGGGATAGGGGCTTTAAGAATGTTGCACAATGTCCAGATGTTTGCCTGGTATTTTTGATCTGTTCCTCATAAAAAATGTGGGTTCAGGCAATACATGTTACTGCAAAATCTGTTCTAGCATCTTTATTAGTTCATAAGCCCAGTGTTATACATTTGTCCTATTTGTTTTGTCTAGAATTACTGTGCTGAGAGGTTGGTGTGGACTTTAAGAATGCTGTGGACTGTTTGCTTGATATTTATGGTCTGTCCATCATATCAATTTGGTTTCTAGCAAAACTTTGAGGACTGAAGTAATAAATTCTAGGAAAATCCTTTCAGTCACTTTTATAACTTTATAATAGCATTTTTGAAAGTTTTCTGTGATGTTTAGTATTTGTGCTAATCTTTCTTACTTTGTCCAGAAGAATTCCTGTGCTGAAAGGTTTTCATCAGGAGCTGTGGGAATGTTACAGAATCTATAGGCTTTATTTTAATGCATGCTAATACAAAAGTTGAATCTTTATAAGGTGAGAGTTTTAAGTGTTGTTATCACTGATGTTACGTCTTTGCTCTGCAATTATTTTTGGCTTTGTCCAGAATTATTGTGATAAGAGGTTGATAAGGGCTGTGAGAATGATGTAGAATGTTTCCCTGATCTGCCCCTTGCAAAAATTTGGCTTTGTAGCACAATGCGGAGGACTGACTCTACTAAAAAATGGACTTCATATTCTTCAAATAATACATGGTACATTTCTTAGTTTTATGCTTTTGTCCAGAGTACTTGTATTAAACGGCTGGGGGGGGGGGGTGAAAGTGTCAATATCCAGATGTTTGCCTGATATTTTATTTCCCTCATAAATGAGGGTTTCTTGCAAATCCTTGATTTTACTCCTTTGTTTTACCAATAAATTTGGTTTTGTTCAGGATTCTGTGCTAAGATGTTGAGAGGTGTGTGGGTGGGGGAGGGGGGTAGGCATATGAAAATGTTGTACAGGTTATGCAGTGCATGTCATTGTGTCACTGCATTCCTGCATTTTAGCTGGTTTGTGTTAGAAAGGTAGGAATTGTCTTGTTTTTTGCACCACAGTTTTGTTTATTGCCTCATAGTTTGGTGTGCTCCACTTAACTTGTGGCTTTCTACCTAGCCATTTGTTCTTTCAGACTTTAGTCACCTGTTCCAGAACAGCTTGTAATAGCAATATTTTAAGTCTTTTTGGGCCTCTTCACATGTTGGTGGGGGGGTAGTATTTTGTAGAATATCCAGAGGTTTGCCTCCAGTTTTTGTCATTGAGATCTTTTTGCCAACTGGTCACTGTCATTCTTCAGCCTTTCTGCCGGCAGTACAATAGTAACTCATGTTAAAGGAAGTCATTATGTGATATGGGTGTGTATCATTCTGTAATACATTTCATGTGTGCCTACATCCTGCATTACAGTTCTTTTTAACTACTGGCAACTGTTACTCTGCAGTTTTTCTAACTGCAGTCCAATAGTAACTGAAGTCAACAGAACAGACATTTTGTAATCCATTTCATTTGTGCCTGTTGTACAGCTTGTCCTTATGAACAGTGCTCAGTACTGGTCACTTATTCTTTTGTGCCTGCAGTCATAAGACTATGACTTTTTGGAAGCGAATCCATTTTTCTGGTTTATGATCTGCCCACTGCGGTGGTGGTGCTGCGGTAGCGTTGTCGCCTAACAGTTAGACGTTGCCCGTTCAATCCTCAGTTAGAGCGTCTTCTGTGTGGCGACATGCGTGGACAGGTGTTCCTTCGTTGAAGGTTGTGCGTTAGGCCCGGCAAGCCAGTACGTAAAACTCTGCTGCCAATCATTAGCGGACTGGAGTTCTGCTGTGGCGACCCCTAAACGGGAAAAAGCCGAAAGACACAAACAAATGATCTGCCCACATTGCAGTTATTTGGCCTACTGGTCCTTGCTTCTCTTCAGTTTTCCTGCCTACAGTGTAAGGTGGCATCAAATGGTCACTTTTCTTGTTGATTATGCACTGCACCATGGACTGTATAGCTCTTAGTGTGGCAGCTTCAGTTTTTCTGTTTAACCCAAATGTATTTTAGCTTTGCTCAGGCCTTAGCAATGCAGTCATTATGAGAACAATTGAGATACAAGTCAGTCAGATTACATCAAAAAAATTTACACTTAAATTTACACAAATTCCTCTTTCATACAAAGAGGTAGTGTTCAAGGGGAATGTAATGCTGGCTGGTTATAGGCCATTTATTTGGGGTCATTTTCTTTTTGTATGATTTTTTTGTAGGAGTACTAGTGTAATTTGGTAGAGGATGCTGGGAGAATAATGCAGAAAAATGAGGTACACTTAGTTAATCTACGTAACCAGAGGAGGCACGTGTCATAGGCAGTGTGTTAAGGAATAGGCTGTAGGTTTCCAGCTTGAGCTTATGGTTAAGACACTTATTGCTTACACTGGTGAGCTAGGCTGGAGTTTGCATTTCACATTTGTGGCATGGGGCACCTAAAACTTGAGGGTTTGCCTCAGTGGGTTCATCATGTAAATCCGATGGGCAGCATTCCACTATCATTATATGGGACCTATTTCTGTATAATGCTTATTTTTATGGATGTAACCTGGGAAACACCATCATCCTTAGAATAAGTGCTCAGAATGCTGACCTCTTGGTCAGAGTTTCAGATGGCATTATGAAGCACTGGGTAGGTCAGAGAAAGTGGTGGTGTAATATGTACCTGAACTGTTGTGCTTTTTACTAACATGATAGAAGGACCCAGTGTCTGAACTTGTAGTAATCCTGCTTTACTTCCATTCCCAGTTAGAA
Source organism: Protopterus annectens (assembly GCF_019279795.1). NCBI lineage: Eukaryota > Metazoa > Chordata > Ceratodontiformes > Protopteridae > Protopterus > Protopterus annectens. The sequence goes on along the minus strand of NC_056734.1, from coordinate 579,976,414 downwards.
ATGAAGCGTACATATTTTTCAGGAGCAGCAAAAAGAAAGCTTCAGCAGCAGAGGAATGAGTATACAAAGGGACATGCGAGTTCCATTAGGAATTTTTTCTGTGGGATATCTCAGCAGGGAGATTAAGCAAAAAGTCTACCTGCAGTAGAACACAGTGGTTCTGCAGTACAACCTACCCCATGTGATCTCACTATCAATACAACAGAAAGTGTCCATCCTGTTGTAGCTGCACCACAGGCTACCTCCTGTGGACCTACTGCCATTGCCATGGTAGAAAATGTCAGCATGTGAAAATTCAACCTTAGAACTACTGCCAGGATCACCAGCATTTGATACAGAAATGGCCCATACTTCTGTAGTGACAAGAGATGTGGCTTGTGACCTGCAGGGAAGTGACAGGCATATAATTTGAGGATCTAGAAACTTGGCCACACTTGATAAGGAATGAGTTTAGGGTAGTTGTCTTCCAGCATGGACTTGTGCAAGTGGTGTTGTCATAGTTCCTAGTCAATGAACAGAAAAGAAGATTTGCATCAGAAATGTTTTTTTCATATGCTGCTTAATGGGGAGAGAGGAAAATGCACTTGTCTGAAATATTCTGTCTCAAAAGATGAACTGTTTTGCTTTGCATGCAAATTATTTGGACATTCTAACCACGTTCTCCAGTCAGGTGGTTACAGAGCATGGAGAGAGATGTCCAAAGCTTCCACTGCCATAACCAAGCACCAGAGCATGCAGCAAGCATGATGAGGTGGAAGGAAATGGACAACATTCTAAAGAATATTCCGAGAATGGATGATAGAAGACAAGCAGTGGTTGAAAAATAGGACAATCTGGTGTGGTACATTAGAATGCACTATAGCCACTGTCCAATACCTGGCAGAATGGAACATGGCATTCCATGGTATGAGTGATGACCTGTACACCCATGGCAATGGAAGTTCCTGGGCCAAGTGCAACTTTTGTCACAGTCTGATTCCAACATGGCTGAACATAAAGAAGTAATGGATCATTATCTTGGGAAGGACATACAGAATGAAAGTATCTACCGGATCCCAAATGCTACTTTGTGGACCATTGTAGGGAAGGTGCAGGATGCTAGGTACTTCTCTGATTCTTGAATGATCACCAGATGTCAGCAATCAAGAGCAAATGACTGCAGTAGTTAGGTATGTGGGCATTTCAAGGACTGCAGCCATGGCTGAGGAACACTTTCTGGGATTTGTGGTTCTGAATGATACAACCAGAGCAGGACTTACAGAAGCACTTCTTCAGACTCTGCAAAATCAACTAGATATTAACGACTGTCGAGGACACAGATATGATGATGGCAGCAACATGAAGCATATCTTGAAAGGACAAATGTCACTGTGAAGCCACTGTCAGAGTCACTGGAAATGGAGGATAGATTCCATCAAGGCAATACAGCTTAATCTGAAGGGAGTTATGGAAGCATTACAGGAGAGAGGTGAAGTTTTATGCACAAGTGACACCGCAACATATTAACAGCCAAGGGGACTGTGCTCAGAACTTATGTCATTTCAATTTATTGTATGTTTAGTGGTTTGACATGCAGACAGAGGTAAATCATGAAAGCAAAGTTCTGCAGTCTATTGGCTGATATTTCTACATGTGTCAAAGTACTGGATTCAACTATGGGCTTGCTGATGAACTACAGAGAAAGGAGATTTCATCATGTTATGATTGAAGCCTCCAAGATAGCAGTAGAACTGGATGTTAGCACCAGATTACATGAAAAGAGGTAGAGGAAAGTAAGGCACTCCTTTAACAATGAAGGGGGGGATGGGATGATACAGAATCCGTATGTAAAACTACATGGAGAGTTCTTCAATTTGCTGCTGGACACAGCAATACAGTAATTTGAGCACCTTTCAGAGTTTGATAAGGCCTTTGGATTTTTATTAAATATTAAAGCCTTGAGTAATGTTGTAGAAGACACCTTGATCCAACAGTGCAAGTATCTGAAAGAACAACTGGCAGTACAAGTGGCCACTGTGACATTGATGACCATGACTTTGGACACAAATTGAAAAGCCTTTTTTGAATAATTAATACTGAATCATCAGCAATGACTGTTAACTTTCCTCTTTCACAACCAGTCAGTCAGGACATCTATATAAATACTTATGTTTCACTGCACATTTATTTGACTGCACCTGTCACAGTGGCTACTGATTTTCTAAACTGAAACTCAAAGACATACCTCTGGTCATAAATGAGTCAGGAAAGACTTTCTGGCTTAGCTGTGCTCTCAACAGAGCATGAAGTGAGACAAGGTTTATCACACAGCAGTCTCACTGAAGGCTTTGTATGGAAGAAAACCCATAAGATACCAGTAAAACTCTAGGAATATACACATCTTTCTTTTCCAGTAATCTTAGAATGCTATATGGCAGTAAATTTCAGGTTGCACCTTAGGCTGGCTTGTATAATATTATGCTGTGTATTCAATCTGGCTTACTCCAGCAGTAGTACCAAGTAGGACAAGGAAGATGGAAAAAGCAACAAGATTTGTTGAGGCAAGGGAAGCTAGGAGAGGCAGGATTTGTTGAGGTGACAGGGGCAGGAGGATTTGTCATTAGGCAAGCACAGTTAGGAGTGGCATTATTCATTGTGAGGCAAGGACATCCAGGTGTGGCAGGATTAGTCATAAGACAAGGATAGCTAGGTGTGGCAGGATTCATCATGAGGCAAGGACAGTTAGGTATGGCAGGATTTGTCATGAGGCAAAACCAGCTAGGTGCAGCAGGATTCATCATGAGGCAAGGACAGCTAGGTGAAGCAGGATTCATCATGAGGCAAGGACAGCTAGGTGAAGCAGGATTCATCATGAGGCAAGGACAGCTAGGTGAAGCAGGATTCATCATGAGGCAAGGACAGCTAGGTGAAGCAGGATTCATCATGAGGCAAGGACAGCTAGGTGAAGCAGGATTCACACATGAGGCAAGGACAGCTAGGTGCGGCAGGATTCATCACAATGCAAGAACAGCTAGGTGCAGCAGGATTCATCATGAGGCAAGGACAGATAGGTGTGGAAGGATTTGTTGTGAGGCCAGGAGAGCTAGGTGTTGCAGGATTTCTCATAGGGCAAGGACAGCTAGGTGTGGCAGGATTCATCGTGAGGCAAGGACAGCTAGGTTTGGCAGGATTCGTCGTGAGGCAAGGACAGCTAGGTTTGGCAGGATTCGTTGTGAGGCAAGGACAGCTAGGTGTGGCAGGATTTGTTATGAGTCAAGGACAGCTAGAAGCACAGGAAGAACACATTGCTTGTATGGCACTAAAAGTGACAGCAATCTGAAAAGCCAAGGAGCTAACTGCGCAATGAGGATAAATGACACTCTGGTATTTGTCATCTGGGCACTTTTTGACTTCACCTGCTTTTCATTGGGTTTAACTCTGTCTGCAGTCTCTGTAATCTCCATGGCTTTTTCATGTATGTCTTGTGTGTTTGTAGTCTATGTCTATCCCATGGCTGTCTTGCGTGCCTCTGCAGTCTGACTGCTTTGCATGTCTGTAACTTTCTGTTTTGTGTGTTGGAGTCAGTTTGTCTAATGCGTCTTGTGTATTTCAGTCTTGCTCTAGTGCTGGCTTTGTATTGTGTTGGTGTCTGTTCAGTCTTGCTGTAGTTTTGTCTTGGTCTTTTGTGGGTGTCCCTGTTCTGTCTTGCTGTAGTGCTGTCTTTGTCATGTGTGACTGTCTATTCTGTCTTGCTGCAGTGCTGTCTTGGTCTTGCATGAACGTCTCTGTTCCATCTGTGAGTGTTGCTGTGGGTGTCTGTGTGGGTGTCACCATGGGTGTCTTTGTGGGTGCCTCTCTCATGTGTGTGGGAGTCTCTATCCTGTCTTGTTGTAGTGATGGTCTTTGTCTTGTGTGGGTGTCTCTGTCCAGTCTTACTGTAGTGCTGTCTTTGTCTTGTTTGGGTGTCTATGTCCTGTGTGTGGAAGTCTGTTGGCATCTCTGTCCTCTGTATAGGAGTCTGTGTGAGTGCTTTTGTGTATGTTTGTGGGACTGGCTACCTTAATGCTGTACAGAGGCTTGTCATAATGTAACAACAATGCTACAAAATGCCAGTCAGTGTGTACATACACCTAAGTGAGTGGTTACTTTGCTGTGGTACAGAGGCTTGTCATAATGTAACATTATTACTAAATGCCAGCCAGTGTGTACATATACCTCTGTAGGAGTGGCTACCTTGCTGTGGTACTGAGGCATATCATAATGTAACACTGGTACTAAATGCCAGTCAGTGTGCGCATATACCTCTGTGGGAGGGGCTACCTTGCTGAGGTACTGAGGCTTGTCATAATGTAATATTGGTAGTAAATACCAGTCAGTGTGTGCATATACCTCTGTGAGTGGTTACCTTACTGTGGTACTGAGGTTTGTCATAATCTAACATTAGTACTAAATGCCAGTCAGTTTGTGCATATACCTCTGCGAGTGGTTACCTTACTGTGGTACTGAGGCTTGTCATAATGTAACATTAGTACTAAATGCCAATTAGTGTGTGCCTATACCTCTGTGAGTAGTTACTTTACTGTGGTACTGAAGTTTGTCATAGTGTAACATTAGTACTAAATGCCAGTCAGTGTGTGCATATACCTCTGCGAGTGGGTACCTTACTGTGGCACTGAGGCTTGTCATAATGTAACATTAGTACTAAATGCCAATCAGTGTGTGCATATATCTCTGTGGGAGCGGTTACCTTGCTGTGATACTGAGTTGTCATAATGCAACATTGGTACTAAATACCAGTCACTGTGTGGATCTTGATGCAGTAGTAGTGGCCCTACAATTCTTTGTAATGGCCTGAGCGTACTAACACTTTATATAGTGATCATTAAAGGGTGCTGGGTGAGCTTGACAGTGAAGTGGGCATGGCAGCAATGTGGTCACACTGTATATCCTCCAGGGTAGGACTCTCAACTTGAAACTTGCTGGTGGCCCCCCAAGTGCTAGTGCCAGCCCTGCTGTGCTACTCCAATGTGTACTAGAGCAGACCGATACAGATTGTAGTAAATATATTTGCTTAAACAGACTTGACAGTTTATATTTGGTGATAACAAAGGAATGGAGACCAGCAGTCCATCAAATTATACCACACATTAATAGAACGTTTGGCCTCCCCTCCAGTGTAAGTCAGTGACCAATTCTTTCTTTTCTATTTTGTTGAGCAAACAGCTTCTCAAAACAAACAGCTGGTTACAATTGGGACACAGTCATAATTCTCTTGTAGAGCATGGAGCTTTATCTGTTGCATATACAAGTCACAAAAAAATTATGAGTAGGAAGTGTTTTACTGGCTTTCAAAGACTCTGAAAGCAAATGAAACACTTTGGCTCTGTCAAAAGAGAATGGACAGAAACAAGGTGTGTCCCTCTGAAAAATCAAGAACTTTAAAATCTGTTATACACAAAGAATGTAGCAGAACAAAGTGTCTAAGTGTGGCAGTGTGAAGCTTTAACAGCTTTTAAAAGATGCTTTACCTTCTGTCCCTGTTCTTTCCCACCCAGCAATATTTCTAACAAGAGACTCAATCATAACGCAGCTTAGGTCTGCTTAAGAAACTTTTGTCAGGCACCCTCTAACACTGTTGCAATTGAGTCTCTTGCTAGGGAAGCACTTAATATGTTTATTTTCCCTAACACTGAAGTGTAATCTCAGTGCTCCATGCCCTACATATATTTTATGCACTGCTTCTCGGTAGTAAAATATATTCAGGGTAGTAAACCGTTGCAAATGCTATGAGTGTTTTTACATACATTACCAAAGCTAGCATGCTTTCCACATACTTCACAATTAGGCATCAAAAATATGCACAAAAACAGACTGTCTTTCTTCGTGGTGTCAGTCTTTATGAGAGCAAAGGGAAATTCCATGATCATTTGAATAAATAACTGCTGTAGCTCATCAAGTGATAGTGCTGGAAAGCAACAAACTGGAATACATTAACATGGCCATTAACTCTCACTTTTTTGCAAGCAGACATTGAAGATGTACAAAGGAAATGGCTGTCTTTTTGGGGGGTGGCAGTCTGTGTGTGAAAGTGAAGGGCAACTGCATAATCACTGTTAAAATATCAGTTGTATGGCTTTTTGAGAAAGGCATACATATCTGAGAGAGGAACAAACTGAAATACACTAATGAGCCATTTATGTCTTTCAGGTTCTTCACAGTGTACACAGAAAGTGTCTACCTGTTTTCTGAAAAAAAGAGGGAAGTTATAATTATAATGAACACTGTTGACCAACATCTACTTTGATTTATCGGGAATGGCAGTGAATATGTTTGAAACAATCAGATGGTCCATGATGGTCCATATTACTGTGATTATTTTTTTTTTCATTTTTATCCACAGTCACATATTACAAGTGCATCCAGAAAGTGGCTTCCTTTCAGGTGGCAGAAAGAGAGATTGGTTGTGTTTGAGTGACTTGGTAACTTCTATCACTTTGTGTCAATCATCAGAAGTGTGTGTGTGTGTGTGTGTGTGTGTGTGTGTGTGTGTGTATGTGTGTGTGTGTCTGTGTGTGTGTGTGTAGAAATGATTATCATAGCTTTTATTTGGGGAACATTTATGTGGCTTTTTCATAAACAAAAGAAGGTTAACTTATCAAAAGGTACAAATACCACTGGGACAGTCCATCTGTGACAGGAGCTGAAATTGGTACTGGTATTTTAAAACCACAGCGAAGACATGGCCTTTGGTTTGTTAATTATACTTTTATTGCAACATTATTACAAATGTCTTTAAATTCAGTTCACAAGTATGCATAGCTTACTTTATGTACTGTATATTCAGCTCAAATGAGATAAAGTCATAACAATGTTTTGCTTCTCAAACAAAAGACCAAAACTAGTGAAATAAAAATTATATTTTATCATCATCATCAAAAATGCTAATACAGAAAACAAAATGGGAAATATAATATATAAAACATTTTCACTACATTTTTACAAAGCAAATTTATTTATATGAAAAATCAGTTACTAGTTATTGTACAACCCAAAAGCCATAACTAAATTCCTCAAACGTTGCACGGCAGTGTAGATAACTGATCATTCTTCTAGTGCATTTTCATGGGAGAGCATTGCGCTCTGCAATGGGGTCAGAAGAGGAGCCAAAGATAGTTTCATGGTCTGGAAAAGTCAAGGGCAGGGATAGCAACATGAGAACATTGTCCAAGGAGCTGGGCTCCCTTGCTACAACTCTGCTCTAACAAAAAGGATAAAGGAACAACAAACTTCCTACAGTACTTGACATGTTCATAGGAATTACAGCAATCCTGCAGCCTTAGGACACTCATGAGAAATATTCTGCATTTTTGCTTTCTGCTCTAGTTTCAAAAGGAAAATATATATGATTATTGCAGCAGCAAAGCAGCTTAAAATATAGCGCTTCAGATTTGCTGTTTGATTCTTTGATTGTCCAAACAGAGTAAATGAAAACTAAGGTATGACAGCAGCATTTAAAGATGAATAAAACAGTAATTCATTTAATTAAAGTTCTGCTGACATTCTGTCAGTCTGCATCCCTGCAATAGCTTCCTTCTGCCTTCTGCACTGCAAAAGCAGCATCTCACTCCATTCTTCTACAATGCCATCATTAGCATATTAGTAAATGCTCCCATTATAGCTGCAATTATTCAGGGATGTCAAGCACTGAAATGACCTGCTGCAATGACTAACTACAGTTATACACTTATTTTAGTGATATCTGATCCATGGGGGTAGATGGTATGGTCCTCAGTCCATGTACTATGTTTGATACACACAAAAGGTAGTAGTACTACTAGTTTTTTGTAATATTAAACAGCCCTAGCATATTACAGTGATCAACAGCGGTCATCTCACTAATGCAGAGACGCATCTGTGGGGAACTTGCAGAGTTGCATATAAGGGACTTTAAATCAGTAACAACAAAACTGCAATGTCAAAAGAAGAATACATTATATATATATATATACATATATATATATATATATATATATATATATATATATATATATATATATATATATATATATATATATATATATATATATATATATATCGGGAAGCAACTCTTTCTGCTTTGGGTACTCGGATTTTATTTATTTATATTTTTCATTTTCATTGTCTGCAAATTTGCACTTTTCATTCTGTGATCTGGTATATTGCCTTGAAGAACACAGTGCAGATCATGTTATGAGGGCACACTCTGCTATCAGCTAAAACACTGCATTACAGAATCCTGAACAACTCATATGACTTGAAGTGAGAAACCGTAACAGGGACAGAGATCTGCTGGAGATGAGATTGATTGACGGATTTAGCTACAGTGATGGTGATGAGGCAGCAAAAATGTATGCTGTGCAGATGGCCTTATATTTAAATGACATGATCATCAGCATTGCAGCAGCTACAAAAAATAGCACAATCCTTGTTTGCATAGCTGTATGAAAAGGATGTCTCTATGCTTGACCAGAACAGGAGTTCCAGTGAAATGTAAATCTGCATTGAAACCAGTTATTTTTTAAACAATGTGAATATCTAGAATTCCGTTAACAAGAGCACTAGCAATCACAGTGAGCTCTAAAATATCACTGGGTGGTTCAGTACAGGCAGCATTTCTTAGATGCTGCAATAATCGCACATACATTCAAGATGAACTGTATAAATCATTCAGTCCCATGTGACTGTGTACATGTAAGGTTTTTATTGATAGCCGAGCTGCAGAAAGACAGGTCAGTTGAATGTCTCTGACCCAAAGCTCCTTCTATGAGCTTTAGAAAGATAATATCTTGCAATAATATGTGCTTTATTATATGATATTTCTCAAACCGCAGTCATAGCACTGTTATGTAAGAAAATCTTTAATATGTCCTTTAAAAGATCTAAATTACACTGAATTCAAGCACTTTGTAGAAGTACATTTTTACAATAGTATTAAATAAGGATTTCTTGTCAACATGTTTTCTCATCTGTTTATAGTTTGAATTGTACAATACTCTGTAGCTTTAACCATAGTTAAGGAAATGGTACACTTCGTTTCATAAAATACTCAACAGTGCTAGGACCATGCGCAGGTGTATATATGTGTGTGTATATATATATATATATATATATATATATGTAAAGAGCATTTTCAGAAGTCTCTGGTGCATTTCCTAATCAGACAGTTACCACGTTAAGAATGCTATTTAGACCAATGCTATGCATTCTCAGTAGGAAAAAGCCAAGATAAGTGGGGTTTTCAAAGAAACACCATGTTTTAAAACTGAAGTGCAGGAACAGAAACACACGCCTCTTAAAGGGGATCATTCAGAGTGATGATAGTTATAACTGGACATGAAAGGAAATATCCCCCTTTCCATGACAGGAAATGCTTTTTGTTTATTTAATTTATTTATTTATGTTATCTATCTATGCAATTCTTTGCTTTTGATGACATTAGACATACCCTGTAATATTTTGCCTAAGTTTAGTTATGACCACTAAGAGTAAAAAATAATGTTATAAATTCAGATTAAATTCAGAGTACAACACAGCAGTAAAGGGTGAAAGCAAATGCAAGCGGTACATATACATAAGGAAACAATGCCAGATGAGTGAGACCAATGGTCAGTCAGAGCTGTGGACAGACAAGAGCCTCCTTTGTACTCCTGACCCATTCTTTCTTGCTCTCCGGGCTGTGCATCATGACAAATGTTAGTTACACTACACCAAGCATTCAAGTAATACAATCTAGGCCACAACACCTTCTCTGCCAAGTACTATTTGCTTAACTACATCTTCATCTGTCCACAAAACTAACACCTCCCACCTTTGTCCTTTCCTTCAAATCTACCCTTCACATTGCTGCGTGAAAATATGGATTAAATTGTAGCACTTATTTTTTTGTGTAAATATGTTCAGAAGATTAAATCTGCAGTCATACCCCCAGCTCTCCTGTTCCACTTACTATTTGGGTAACTGCAATCCATTTCCTTTTTACCCGCCTAATATCTCATCCTCTTAGCACCACAAAGACCAGACACAGTTCTGCAAATACAGCTTTACTAATCTGGGCCTGTACATTGAAAAGATATCAGCATCTCTTGCAATCAATTCCACAAAATATGATCCTCCCCCAGTTATCTTACCCTTTACCATTACCTTCTTATATTACATTCTACAGTTTGATTCAATGTCCAGAACAGCAAGAGAAGTATTTTTTTCTTATGGGTATATACAATACCCACAGTTACAAACATACAAGTTGCTTTAAATTATTTGTATTATACGTTCATGCATTATCTCAGCTAACAAATGCTTAAGTACCAAACATCGCATTGTGTGGCTGACTCCTCCATCAGTGACCACCACACTTGTACTGGTGTCTCAGGCTGGAAGCCGATCTTTTCTCCAGCTTCACTATGATATAACACAAAATATGGTTATAATAGGACCTACCTACCAATGAACCCTGTAACACTTCACCATATACTGGATTTTCTCTTTGACAAAATTAACAAAAGGTCATCCTCTACTCATGGTTGTAATCCAACTTCCTACCCATTTCACTGTTTCCATCCCTGCAGCAATATTATTTACTTTGTCCATTAGTCTTGTGGACGTAAGGTGTCGGTGATCTTGTAGATCTTCAAATACACAAGGGCCACCTCAGTAGTAAACCCATCACTGAAAGGGATCGTCTTGGACTTGGAAGGCCTCTGCTGCATGGGTATGATGTCATGCTTTAGGCCTTAAGCAGGTGAACTAGCATTATTGACCTGTAGCAGACTGCCCTTCTAAACATTTTTTCATAAACTTCTCTAGACCACAGAAGGTGTGGCATATCAGACCTAGACAGTAGGTGATGTAAAAACTGCTTCTAAATCATTTGGACTTGTCAACTAATGTTACCAAAAGAGCCATAGATACTTGTTAGTACTAAGTGGGGTGAGGATCCAGCTTTCTTTGATCTATGCCGGGAATCATCATTAAAGGTTGAAGGGAATTATGTATCCCTATTGGCCAGTGCATGCCAGAGAAAAAGCCCAGCAGCCCTGGGTCAATAAGCTACCGGCCATCCAGTATCCAGTTGCACAGGTTGGGTAACCTGGAATAGCTCTATTCTGCCACAATGAATGTGAAACTAATCAAGCTACAAACAATGAATTAAGGATCGTCACACACAATACTGGTTCACTGATGGGATGCAACAGAGAAGTAAAGATAAGACTGGACATGCTGTGCTTCCAGGAGACAAGGCAGAACAGCACTGCAATGAAGTCTCCTGAAACAGGATCAGCAGTCCACTACTCAGGGGAGAACAAACTAGAAATAGTGTAGAAAGTGTCGTAAGACAGAGCCTTCTCCTTCTGAAGACAGTGAAGGATATCATCAGGATCATCAATGGATTTTCAGCAATCAGAATCCAATGAAGAGAGAGCAGTCTTCATGAGCTAAACCTGTGCTGTACAGCAGGGCTGTGACAGTGAGGAAAAGAGGCCATTCAGACAGCAGCTACTAGACCTCTTTGATAAAGAAGAAAAAAAATTGGTCTTTATAACAGAGGATGTAAATACTTGTATCAGGACTGACAGGGTAAGAGGACTGCACAGAACCACCTGGTTGGGGCAACAAGAATAATACAGAAGAGGTTATTCTAAACTTCTGTTTGGCAAATGGCTTCATGGTGGCCAACACATTGTTCATCAAGAGAAACGGTCACAAGATCATGTACAAGGGCACTCAGTGGGCAACTCATGTAGTTTTCTTCCTAGTAAAGGAAGGGCATTCAAGTCAAATCAGAGATTATAAAGCCATCACATAGCAAAACTGATGACACTCAGAAAGAGGGGAAAAAAAAACACTGGTGGCCACAATCAACAACGAGCAGTGGACAGACAAGTCTCTAAGGTCAAGTCTATTCTGAAGACCAGGAAGTTGACTGGTGAAAAATACATGAGAGCAAGGAAATATGGTTATATTTTACCTGTTCATGGAAGAACCTCTAGTGGCTCACAATGCTTGCTGCTGAAAGCTCATCTGCATATTCAAGTGCAAACCACTAGAGTGCACAGACTGGATCTGTAAATATCCTTTTTTCCGAGTAATATGACCTTAAAGGCAGTATATTAATAATCTGGGGGTGTTGGGAACAGAAAGACCTCAAGTCAAAACTGCAGTGGACAGTTGCCACTCAGCATAAAACAATTTGTAAAACTTGCTGTTGGCTGTAAGAGTATCATCATTTGAGTGATTGACAAGAAGTGAGAAGAACTCGTGCAGTTCTTAGTCAAGTTAATGAAGCAGATCCAGGAAATACCAATGGCTGAGGCACCTCAGGTAGAAGAGGAAATTGGTAAAGATGAAAAAAAGAATGTCAGTGTGTCAAGCATGTGTGAATAGGATAGAGAAGCTATGTTGTTGAGACATGTGGTGGTGGAAAGCAGAAGTCCAGGAAATTACTAAAAGAAGGGAGGAGTGCAGGAAGAAGTGGGGGATAGAAAAGATGGACCGGGGCTAAGAAGGAATATTGGTTGGCTATCAAGGAGGCTAAAGCATCAGTCTCAATGAGTTGTGAAAGGGAGGGGGGGGTGGAGATAACGATGATGATATTCTAGGCTGAACATGAAATTAATAACGCCTGAAATAATCTGCCTTTTCTGTATGCTCCATCTCTCTCTGTTTACTGAAAGCGCTGTTCCTGATGTCTAGTACTGTGACACAACTCCATTTTCTAAGGGCAGACTTTTCTGCTCATGCAATAACAAATATCAATAGTAGTATATATCATTTTATCAGAACCTACACTACATTGTCAAGGTATTATAATCACCATGACAGTTTTCTTACTAACCTTCAGGGTGCAAAAATAAATACAAATGCAATCCTTGTGGAGCATTTAATTATCCAGACATGAACATAGTGAACTGCTCAAAATAAAATAACTATACCCAAATATTTGAAACAAACTGTAACGGCAGAGAAAGCAATATCCTAGATACACTGAAAAACCCAAGATGTTTCTGCTTCCCACCTATGGCTTAACCATCCATTATAACTCAGATCATGATTCCATAATCTTTAACCTAAGAGTAAAATCAAACCGTCATAAATAAATCATACATCCTAGATTTTGCAAATGGAAACTATGATGCAATAAATCACAAACATGAAAAGAAATTACCATTCTGTCCTCAGTGATCAAAATAAAGCTGCTCAGGATGTAATCAGTGAGTTCCCTAAAAGTATTATTATTACTTATACTCATGAATGTATACTGGTAAGACAAGAACATCCAAATAAAATCAGCAGGAAAAAAAAAATTGGTAGAATCATAAACATAAGATATACAACAGAGAAGAGGTAGCACCTAGCTTTTATTTTAATTACAGTAGTCATAAATAATGTTTGGGAACAAACAAATTCATCAAGAGACACTAAGTGGTTAGTGGATTAGAAGAATGGGTAAGGTTTGGGGATCGGACACTGGTTAGGGTTTGGGGGGATTAAGAAGAGTTTAGGTGTATTAGTGGGTAAGGAAGGGTTAAAATTGATTGAGGAGTGCTACAGAGGACGTGAGGTAAGTATAAGGAGGGGCTAAGAGGGTTTTATGTGATTGTAGCTCACTTGGGAAGTTAGATTTTGGAGAGAACTTGCTGAATTGGCCAAGACATGAGAGGTCAGGTTGGCCTTGGTTAATAGTAGTGTGCATGAAATGGTGGGTAATGATTGTATGGTATTTTTTCATGGTTAAGTGGTGGATGAAGGGACAGGATTAAGGATATGGAGTTATTTGCTTTATTGATTTTCCTGGTAGAGGATCCATGCGCATTAGTTGTGGAAGGAGTTCAGGTTCCTCATTGTCATTACTTTGTTGTAGCTGAAAAATGAGGCAGGTTAATCTGAGTTTTGTGTTAAGGGATGGTTTGGTTACAGTTTGCATTCGGTGTGGTTTTACAGCCAGAGGCATGTGGTGAAGTTGGATTTCATGTCGTAGTGCTGGAATGCAGAGATCTCTTGGTTAACCATTAATTGTACGGTCATTTGTGGTTTTCCGTTGTATTTATTTCAGTGGCAGTGGTGGTGTAGTTAGTAGCAGCTTCTGCAGCTCAGTTACATTTAGATGAGCCGAGAGTGTCACTCATGTTTTCATGGGCGACAAGGCACCTGCAAGTAACAGTTACTTGCTACGCATGCAAAGTTTAGCTTTAATCTGTATGAGAGATGGCAGAGGATTCATCTTGATGTATGGCCCCCACTGGGAGCCTCCCTGCACCTTCGGGTTATTGCGCAGGCTTATATAATGTATCTGGCTACATTTTTTCGGGGGAAGCGACATGCTAACATGAGATGAGCCAGGCCTGGCAATTTCTGTTAATTTGCAATTTCAAGGGGATGTCCCACTATGGAGCAAGGATGGGAATATGTCCTTGTATGTGAAGAGAGAGAGTGAATGGCAGCTTTCATGATTGTGCAAAGGGGAATAGCAGTTTACAAGATCATTAATATAACACAGTTTCATTTCAACATGAAATGCATAAATTATCATTTCTTCAGTTTGCCGTCAGTGGCTAGTTTTAACGTGTAAATGCTTGCATGGTGAGGCTGGTTTCATAGCTGGTAGTGACATGATAGGATTTAAGATTGGTAATGCTTTATGACAAGCACACTGGAAAACACAGATATTCTTATGATTTGGTGAAAGAATGGCTTCACTCACTTTTCAGGTAGTTATTTTATTTGATGTACTGAGAAAAACAAGAATGAGAAATAAGGAAAAGGAGTGAATGGAAGCAAAAAAAAATAAATAAATAGAAATGCAGCCAAGCACAGCACACAAATGGGAGCTTCAAAGGTAGGTGGGGGGAGGATATTACATAGGTGGGAAGAATAGGGGGATAAACAAGAAAGGGTTACGCATAAGGGTTAAAGGCTTGTGAAGTGTGAAGTAGATATGTCAAGATTGTGAGTGGAATTACTGTGGACACTTTTTTTCTCCTTATTGTTGTCTACAAAGTCCTGATTATTTCCTTTCTTTTGGCAGAAGCCTGGAATGTAGAGTTTGAGACAGAGATGGATGGCCATCAAATCACAAGCAGAAGCCTTTTTTGGGAGGTGCCAACAAGCAAGTCTCTTGAGCTGGAAGTACCCGGTGAGTCCAGAAGGAACAGGTGGGAACAGGTACTGAATAGCAGGTCGGTAGCTTGAGGGAAAAGGGAAAAGCAGTTGGTGGACAATGCCATGGTTTACTTTCCTGTCTGAGAGGTTGGTGATGGTGCAAATGCAGGTAATGATGTTCTGTTGGAGATTCAGGTAAACATGCCAGACGTTTTGTGGTATGGGTCTAGCTCTGAGGTTAGGTGGAAATGGGGAAGCACTTCAGCAGCTCAGGGAAATTGTAAGCTCAGTAGTGGATCACGAGAGGTATACCCAATGGGGACAGGTTCTGAGGGATGCATTGAGTGGGATGGGTAGCCCAGGGTTGCCATTAAGGAATTTAGGGTTGTGCATAGGCAGGGCTGAGTCACAGCAACTAGACATGAGTTAGAATTTCAGTATGCAACCAGGAGATTGGCTAGCTAAGCAGGCCTCGGATCAAGCAAAAGAGGGGATGGGTCTTTTTGACCCCTCACACACTAGCATCAGTTGAAGAAAAGATTTGGAAAGGCAAATACATAGATATATTTGAGCTAATTGATGCCCAGGTGGTACAACAATTGTTGTAATCAGAAACAGGGAACAGCAAAGATCTCCTAGTGGTCTTAACAGCTCAAGGGCAGAAGTGAGTGTGTAAGCTGCAAGCAGGACATGGGAACATTGGGTATTAGTTTTCATGTGCTACATGGCAGTATGGCTGGAAAAGGATAACTCCATGGCACTACCCCTGTTAGCTTATTTTATCATAATTCATGAGGCACAGTGACTGCAGGTTGGGAACGTCTGGTTGTGGTATGGTGAGTGGTTCCATAAGCAAAAAGCAGTGTTGTTTGTGGGTGGAGTGCAGGTATTCACACACTTATTCAGATTGTACAGGCATACATCCAGCTGTTCAATGTGGCTGCCAGGAAGGGCCTTTCACCAAGCAGACTCATTTCCGAATGGAAGGGGAGTGTTATCGCCTTCATTCCGAGCTATCAAGGATTTCATGGAAGAGGTAATTTTTAAGGGCAGAGGGGAGGAGCATTTTTAGGAGCCAGAGGGGAAGGGCAGGTGATGCATTCACCCATTAATGTGTGGGTTTTTTGCAGGACATACTCAGACAATATCATGATTTGGTAGTTACAGCAGAATTTAAGGGTTTTCCATAGGGTTTTTCTACTAAGTCCTGGGTTAAGGGGCAGGGATCAGTCTGTAAGAACTTGCATTCAGTGTAGGAGAGAGAAAAGATTTTGGAGAAGGAGCAGTGTGCAGGTATGTTACTAGGCCTAGTTTCACCAGTGGGTTTGGTCCCTAACAAGTTACCCAGTGAATTTCAAATGGTTCACCATGTGTGCTATCCTGAAGGGAATGCGGTTAATGATTTTCTCAGTAGAGGATGTAAAAGTTACATATGCTTCAGTAGATGATGTGGTGAAGGTCAATTGAGGGTTTACAAATCAATGGCTGGTAAAGGTGGATATTGAATCTGCCTTCTGGTTATTACTGATTCAGGAAGAAGAGTGGCCACGGTTCAGTGTGATATTTGGAAACAAATTTTACTTTGACAAGGCCATGCCAATGAGATGCTCAGTAGCCTATTCTGCTTTTGAGAAGTTTACCACCACTCTCCACTGGATCCGGCAGCAACAGGTGCGCTGTCAGAAGGCAGTGCATTACTTGGATAATTTTTTTATTAGTAGGTGAAGGGCTTGAAGGAGCTATGGATGGTAT
Source organism: Protopterus annectens (assembly GCF_019279795.1). NCBI lineage: Eukaryota > Metazoa > Chordata > Ceratodontiformes > Protopteridae > Protopterus > Protopterus annectens. Next base: position 579,959,548 of record NC_056734.1, on the reverse strand, counting down.
GTAGGCATTTTTGATGATGTGCGAGGAGCTGGGGGTTCTGTTGGCTGCTCATAAGTTAGAAAATTCTGCCAAGATGTTGTGTTTTCTGGGACTGTTGGTGGATGCAGGGTAAGGCTTGTTTTGTTTACTGCAAGAGAAAATAGAGCATTTGAAAGAAAAGATTGCTTGGCTGAAGGGAAAGAACAAGCTGCAAATTAGGGACATTATGGAGATGTTAGGACTGATGAATTTCTGTTGTTGGGATATTCATCCTGGTCAACATTTTGTATGTCAATGCCTATCTTTTTGAAAGGGGGGAAGTAAACATTATTGGGTGATGGTTGGATAGCTTGTCTGTGTTGACCAGTTTAATGATGTTTTATTTTGAGAGTCAGATTGGCTTGGTCAAGAGAAGTTGCAATTTTTAGCAGATACAGCAGAGGTATTGGTGAATAGCTTACAGCTCAATTGCCAGATGACTGGATGGATGAATGGAAGAAAGATGTGCCCTTTTTGGAATTGATGCCTATTTGGGTGGCATGTGCAGGAGTGGTTGCATGGTAAGACAGTCATTTTCCATTTGGGCAGTATTGCAGTGGTCTGGGTTTTACAGTCAAAGACAGCAAAAGCTAGAATGCTTTTGTTAGTATTACGGAAACTGGTTTTACAGATTTTGTTGATAAACTTTTCCTTTATTGGCAGGTTTTGTCAGTTAGCCCCAGAGACGGTAAGCAAACCAGTTGTGTTGCCAGACTAGGTGTGGCAGACTGGATTGAAATAGTGAGGCAGATGGTGCAATAGTCTTGGGCTCTTTCTACAAGGAAGGTGTATGATAGGGCTTTACATGATTGTGATAACTTTGTTTTGCATCTGCCTGAGGAAGAAGGACTTTGATCAGATACATTCTTATTGCAGTATTTAGCTCAGGCTTGGGGACAAGATAAAGCAGTCCATTTGGTTAAGATGGATCTGGCTGCTATTAATATATTTGCATGGGTGGCAGGGTTGCAAGATATGATGAAATCATGGTCAGTAGTTCATATGTTGAAAGGCAAGGGTAGAGCTGCCAGTGGTAGGGTTGATAGGCAGTGGCCTATGATAAGACAGACACTTAAGGTTTTGTTGGAGGGTTTAGAGTTAGTGAAGGGTGATTCAGTGGATTACAATTTCTGGGTGATGTTATCACTATGGATGTATCATGGGGCATTTAGGGTGTCAGGGTTGTTGGTTTGGTAAGATGTAACAGTATTCCCCATGTCCATAGATCTAATGTGATGGGGCATGCAGATTGTTTTGGTGAAGGATAGAAGTGAGTTGTGGACAATAAGGTAGGCTACGAAGTTACAATCTCATGCTGTGAATTCACAGGATTGATTTTTCAGTCAAAAGGGGTTAAGTTGATAATGGGAAAACAGTTTGTGTGCATGATGAGAATGGCTTTTTAGACTTTTGGTTTTCTGGAGAAGCGGTATTCAACTTATTCTTTTCATACTGGAAGGGCTTCTGACGTGACAAGAGAGGGCAGGTCAGTGGAAGTTATTAAGAGAGTAAGTCATTGGTCTTCAAATGCCCTTTTGTCTTACAATAGACAATAAGTGATTTTGCTTGCTAATTTTTTTTTTTTTTTTGTAGGAGAGACAATTGTCATTCTGGGTTATTCCTATATTTATTGGATGGAAAAGCAGGCTGCAGTTAGGCCAGTTGGCAAATAGTTGAGTTTACATCTCTTCAGGTGGAGTTACTTGGCATGGTATCAGAGGCCACAGATGGCATCAACTTGTGGAGGAATTGGTGGACAAATGATCACAGATAGTTATTCTGAGAGTGTTACTGGTTCGTTCGGCAAGTATCAGTTTGGAAGCAATTCCAAAATGCCATTTGGTGTATAGGATATTGGAGGATTTAGCCACCGTAAAGAGGGCATTTCCAGGCATGAGAATTATGTGGTCTGAAATAGTGCCTCATCTGTTTTCGAGGAATACCAGCAGTTTTGTGGAATACAGCGTGCCTGTTAGTTTTTTTAATTTAGATTGTCAAGCTTTTTGGGGAATTTGGGTATTCATATGACTGAGCATGGGGATTTTGATGACAGGGACCCAGTTTTGTTAAGAGAGGATGTGATCCATCTGAATGAGTTTGGATTGGATTTATTTAACATTCACTTGGCTTTGTTTTTGGAAGACTTGGTGAAAGTGTTGAAGTAAGTCAGGGGGTACAGCCTGGGTCAGGCTGGTGGGTGGAGAAGAGGGCCAGGATTGTCCCACTTATGTTCCCCCTCTGTTGTTGGGTATTGGATTCAAGGAGGCTGGAAGTGAGCAGTTACACACTGCTGCTATAAAGTAAAAGTAAGTGAGCAGTGGAGGTAATGCTGTTTATTTTGGGGCCAGGTCAGTGGCTTACACTGCCTTGGTAATTGATGCATAGATGCTCATACTGTGATTATTTAATGTAAGTATGTTGTTCAATAAAGTTGTGGTTGAGAAAGTTAATAAAGGTCGTCAGATGCCCTTTTGGTATGGTGTGAGTTATTTGAAGGGATTAGGACAAAAGAAATCTAAACATAAGTACAAAAAATACTTACTTATGAAAATATTTCAGATCAAAATATGAATTATGCTCTCAAAGGATATAAAAAATAGTAGGCATTTAATTACATCAGATAACTGAAAGGGAGCATTGTAAATGAAGTGGGTTATCAATAAATAATAGTATTACTATCCACCCCCCCCTAGACAGAGTAAATGTACATGAAAAATATTTTTGTGCAAACCTCATAATGAGCAAAGACACACATCAGAGAACTATAAAAAAGGAGAGACAACATTTTTTAAATCCAGAGTGTAGGTCTGGAAAATATACATTCTGTCTTGCCTAAACAGAATCAGGGAAAAGCTAAATTAACCCCCCAACAATGTTAAACAAATTGCTAGTATGTTAATATGTTCCTGTTATCATGACAGGTCATAGCAGTATCAACTCACAAAGCAAAGGGGTATTGGAGTCGTATCAGATGCAGTTTTAGGCACATCAGCTTAACCAGTAACTGAAGCAAAGACATGAAAGGAGTCACGATGGAGCTTATCCAAAAGTGTCACAGGGAACCAATCAATTATGGGTAAAAGAGGAAGCAGAGAGAAGCCTCAATCATGAATCATTTACCACTCTTTTATACATTTACAGTAGCACTTGAAGGACTGACAGTTCTACTTCTTACCCTGACCCTTTTAAAACATTCAACAATGTCTTATGTAAGGGAATATTTGACAAGTTACAACAGTCAAATGCCAATATGTGTATAATTCAATGGTTAAATCACTGGTTAAAACATTTCTGAAAAAGTCTATAGTAAAAAGAACTACGGGAAATAAGAAAAAAACAGAGATCTATGAAATTTCATACTGAAAGGTTTCACGAGCTTCATTAAAGAGATGGCATGATCATTTATTTATGAAAACAACTAATATAAATAAACTATGTTGTTGGTAACTAAAGCATTTTAAAGCAGGAGAACACACAGCAAGTCAGGATAGAGAGATGTCTGATGGTCCTGATGGGACTTAATATGTTATCTCATAGGGCTATGTATGGATATACTACTTTTTTCAGACTTTTGTTCTATTACATAATAGAATGCATTATAGAATTACTTCAATAATACATGTTAAAGTTCTCCAAGATGGTCTACAAAGAAACATAAGTGGTACAGTAGCAATGGCCTTGCCTTTAATGTTAATAAATGCAGTGACATGACACCTGGAAAATAATTATGCATTTTGACTATGATATAAGTGGTTGAATCATAAAAAATGTCTGTGTCATTAAAGGTTTAGGTGCAATGGTTGACAAAGCTTTCATCACTGTGTATCTATCAATGTCAGAAAACATATTGTGTAGTACTTATAATTCTAAAGAACATGTCGAGGTACCCACCACAAGGAAGGCATTGTATTACGTTATGCCTCAATAATCTCACCCATTATTATAAACAAAACTTGTCTAAAGTCGTTAAACAGGCCAACTGCAACACCATGAAAACATAGATTAATTCCTTATTAGAAAAATTATAAGCATAAACAATTTGAACTATTAGTAAAGGCTACAGAAACTGTCATTACATTTTGTTTTCCACTGATTAATAATGTGTGACCTGTATTTTGTCAGTAAGACAATGTCTGATTTGATTCTATTTGAAACTATGCCAAGAATGTACAACTTGGAGAGTTTATCCAAGATCAGGAAAACTAATGCTACAATGGAGTAATTAGAAAAGTGGTTAACACATTATACATTATCCTCCAATATTAAGGAATAAAGGGACATTTGCAAACAAAACAAACCAGTAGCTAACCTGCTTCATAAAATAAAACTGAAATTTATTTGGGAAGTAGAAACTAACAATGTGGTTATGGCACTCATGCTTCACAAAGGCCAGGAGATCATAAGTTTGATATAGGGTAGTACAGACTGAATACAGTGATAAGGCAGCAACACACACACACACACACACATACAGTATATATATATATAAAATAGATCTAGATATAGTATAACATTAACTGACAATACAGAAAGACAATAAACAATACTGAGTATATTTAATAAAGAAGTAAAACAGTGACAGTTACTGGATCATCACATTGAATGCACTGCAATCCAGGAAAACAAGCCAGAATTGTACAAATCCAAGAAATGCGCTTCCACATCTACTTAGAAAGAGAAATCCCAATTAAGGTAATTTCAAGGAAGAGTTAAGAACAAGAGAAATGTAATAAAGGCAAGTAAAGAAATAGCTAAGGAACATGGACATAAGGAAAGCTTACTGTACAGTTAAGACAAGACGGGGGAGAAATTCCTTTTGAATTTTTAAATTTGAATGCTCAAAGGACTTAACCATGCTGCAGGAAGGTTTGTCTCAAATAAATACTTGTGTCAAAATCATAGTCTTAAACTAAAATAAAAAAAATGCATCATTGTAACCTTTAAGAAGTAATCTACCCCAGTCAACTACCACATTGATAATATGCCTTTAAGAGTTGACCCAGTGGTTCTGTATTTGGGAAATTATGTGGACAGTGACTTAACTTTTGACCAACATGAGTCAATTGTTATAAGAAAGTCCTTCTATACTGCACAGCTTATAGACAAAGGGATTGTGTCTAGATCTAATGATGTCATTGCTGCCTTTACTCAGCCCCCATTAAGCCAATCATCGAATAGAATGCCCCCTTTGAAAAGCATCTGTCCAGACACATGTAACAGCTGTAATGCATAAAGAAACATCTTACTAAAAGGATACAAGGCCTAAACTACATGTCCTACATGGACAATTTCAAAGCACTGTCACCAAGGATTCACTTTAGAACATCAAAAGCCCATAACATTGAAATTCAAAACATTGAGACCAAAATCTTGAAAATCCAAACTACTGAAATCTCAAAACACTGAATCCCATAACATTGAAAGAACATAGGAAAGCAACATGTACTATATTCCAGCACAACTACATACAGAAACAAATAAAAAAAACATATTATACGTCTTCAGATATAAGCAGGGGGCTGTGCCCCTCCCCCACAACCCCTGTTACTTAAATGTACCAACTCCTAGATCGCAGTACACTTCACTAAGATGTGTTATATTGTAGTATAGCAAGTAAGAAGGAAACATGACTGAGGTTACCTATAAAACACCTCCCCTTAGAGGAAGCAGTAGCATACTTTAACAACAAATTCCTTGAGATCCTTGATTTGCATGCACCTCTTCGTTCAAAGAGAACCAAGGCAAAAACTGCGCCATGGCTTTCTAAAGAGTCTAAACTCAAAATTACCCTTAGAAACAAAGCATGGGCTTTATGGCATTCTTCTAAAGACCCTCAAGATCACATTAAATACAGGCAATCCAGGAACAAAACCAAAAAAACAATTTTACAAGACAAAAACAATACTACTGTAATTTACAGACAGTAAATCAAAATAACTCTCAGAAGTTTTGGGCAGGTTTAAATAATCTACTACATCCTGGACAAACTTCAACCCCAATCCCTGCTGCTACTATTGATAAAACCCCTGAAGATGTTTCTGATAGTTTTAACCAATTCTTTACTGAGACAATTCAAGCCCTAGCTAGCCAACTACCTCCTAGCTCCCCTGGTCCTGAAAGTAGCACCCCTAGAAACCTACCAGTCGCCACTTCACTTATCCGTACCTTGATCAAAAAAATTAAAACCCACTACACTTTCTGCTGATCAACTCCCTGCAGAGTACCTACAAAAACCAGCTGATGCTATTGCTTACCCCGTCTCAATACTAATCAATTGAACCATAGTAGAAGCTAAAATTCCCACCATCTGGAAAATATCCTATGTAATCCCACTTCACAAAGGTGGCAGCTCTACCGAATTCTCCAATTATAGGCCAATAGCTATACTCTCTCCACTTGCAAAGATTATGGAAAAATTTATTCATAGACAACTCATGCACCACCTAATCCAGAATCACCTTATGGCAGACACTCAGCATGGCTTCCGTCCTTATCACAGCACTACTTCAGCCCTCCTAGCCTTTATCAACACCATAAACCATAATTGCAACAATAATTATATATCCTCAGCCCCTTCTTGGATCTTTCTAAGGCATTCGATATGGTTGATCACAAATTTTTAATCCACACCCTGCAAACATTCTGTCTAGATACTGGAGTCCTTCAATGGTTCATAGGTTCATAGGTTTATACTAGGCTATCTGCCCTAAGGCATTTATAAGCCTAGCCCAAATTTTGTAACTTCATACCCACTTATATGAAAAAATACTGTGCCCATTAGTTTGTTGTGCCTCTGTCCAGCAGTGACACAGAGATGATTCCCGGGATAAACCTATGATCTCCCATCCACAGGTCAAGATTTCTCTTGAACAGAGCCAGCGAGGTGCTCTGCCTCACATGGATCGGGATTTTATTCCACAGCATAGGGAGTCTCTGAGTGATAAATCTATCCCTCCAGCACGTCCTATTTATATCCGTGCTAAGGTTGCTCTAGTGGTTTTGGTGGATTTGGATTTTTTGAGGTGGAGCATGTCCATTAATTCTGGGTTGGACATGGCCTTGTATGTCAGGCACATGTCACCTCTGAGCAGACGGTATGCAACTGAATAGAGCTGGAGTTTCTTCAATCTGGCAGCATACAGATTTTGGAGTCGCTTTATCCTTTTGGTGAGGAACTTTTGGGGTCTCTCCAATTGCTGCAGATGTCGGGTGAGATACATCCCGAATGGGGCATTGTACTCAATTATTGGTCTGATAAGTGAAGAGTACAGGGGAATAATGACCTCACTAGATCTGGATGTGAATCCCTTCATGATCAGGTGGGCAATGTAGAAGGTCTTTCTAACCACTTTAGCAACGTGAGTGTCAAAAGAAAGGCCACTGTCAACCTGGGTCCCCAGGTCCCTGATAACCTCTTCTGTGCTTAGTGGATTGCCACCTATATGGTAGCTATGACTATACATTTTGGCGTTTAACTTGGCTCTGGAACCAGCTATCTGTTTCCGTGAGTCCCTTCTGAAGGATATCCGTGTCCGATGCACTTTCCACTATAACTTTGTCAGCCAAAGTCCTCCCATGTTGGCCTGTACTTCTGAGAAGTAGATGCCGAACAATAGGGGCCGCTTGGAGTCTGACATAGCGCCATCAACTCTAACGCTGTGGGTTCTGTCCTTAAGCCAGTTTGCAACCCATCTTGTGACATATGGGTTTACATTTAAGCTGGTAAGTTTTCTACAATACCGAGTGGGGTGTTGTGTCGAAGGCTTGCAAGGTCAAGGTAGGCTGTATGGACTGCCTTTCCCTCATCAATGGCCTTGGTGACTGTTTCAAAGAAGTCGACCAAGTTCAGAAGGCATGATCTGCCCTTGACGAAGCCAAAGTGGGTCAGGTCCAATGTCTGCAAGTCCCCTATATCTTTGTTTATGAGCTCCATTATGATCCTCTCCATAGCTTTGCAGACTAGACTTGTTAAGCTTATGGGTAGGTAACCAGGGTCTGTAGAGGCACCGCCTTTGTGGAGTGGGACCACAGTTGGCCACTCCTTGGGCACATATCCTGTGGTAAGGCTGAGATTAAACAGCTGCCTTATGTGGGTTTAATTCCTCATTTAGCTTAGCACACAGGGACACCATCTCGTCCCATTGATGCTGTGTTTTAGCTTTAGAGAGCAGCTTTCACCTGGCATTTGAGATGTCTAGGAGGCTACACTCTGCTGGGATAGTTATCTCTCCTTTGGGGGTGAAGTTTGCACTGAACCTGTCTGCCAGTATGTTGGCAATGTCTGTGGGTTCAGTGATTTTTGTATCATTTTTGACTAATTCTGAGCATATCTGGGAGTTTCCACCCAGGTTCCTAACATAGCTGAAAAAGGCCTTATGATTGTCCTTTGAATCCATGGCAATTTTTCTCTCAAAATTGGCCTTAGTTGATTTTATGAGTGCTTTTCTACTAATAATGATCAGGAGTGACTTCCCTTTTATGGATTTTGTTCTATCATGTAATAGCTTTCTCCTCTTATTGTAAAGTTTGTTAATGTTTGGGGTCCACCAGACTGGACGTTTGCCCTTTGTGGAAAGAGTCTTGGTTTTATTTGGGATTGCCTGATCCGTGCAGTCCTGGAGGTGTTCATAGAAGGCATTTGTAAGGGCTTCTGCAGCTTTGGTTGTGGTTTCCACTGGCTCAGGGGCCTTGAAGGATACCACACCAGTCTTGAGTAGTGTGAAGTTTGCTTTAGAGAAGTTCTTCACTGTGGTCTTTTTTGTTTGGGGTGGGGGCGGGATGTGGATTTCCAGTGAGATTAGTTTATGATCAGATCTCACCAATGAGGGATATACTTCCGGTGTGGAGCATTTTGTCCCCATGTTTGTGATAATGAGATCTAGTATATTTTCTCCTCTCGTGGGAACAGTGACTAGCTGTTCCATGGTTTCAATCCTACCTGAATGGTCGACAGCAGGCTGTCCTCTGGCAGAACAAACTCTCTAACCTTCTACCTAACACACTTGGAGTACCACAAGGCTCTATACTAGTGCCCTTGCTGTTTTCCATTTTCATTAATGACCTTTATACTGTCATCCCAAAAGTCAGCTGTATCCAATATGCTGATGACTCTACTCTGATGTTTTCAGCCACATCTCCAGTAGAGTTATGGTCAGCTACCCAGACCACCTTTAATACAATAGAAAACTGGCTTTCTGAACATCATCTGATCCTAAATCCCCAAAAAACTAAAATGCTGTTATTTTCACCAACACGTAGGTCTACCACTTTCACCTTTACCATAAAATCAAATGATGGCACAATAATCTCCCCTGACCCCTCTACAAAACTATTAGGTGTCATCATAGACAATAATCTAAAATTTGACCTACATGTTAACCAAACTATCAAAACCATCAATAAAAAACTAGGGTCACTTTACAGAATAAAAGCCTTCCTAACCCCTCCAGCTAAAATTGACATAGCTCGCTCTCACCTTCTTTCAACCCTTCTGTATGCATCCCTCTACTCTAATTTAAACAAGACTGTCCTTAACAAACTCTCAATTTGCTACAACCACATTGCCAGGTTTGCCACTGGGCTGCCTTTTAGGACACATCATTGCATCAATCTAAATCAGCTTGGGTGGCTTGAACTACCCAGCCAAATCCAGTATAACCAACTGATTATGGCCTATAAAATCCTCTATAATCCGGACAATACTCCTGCACTTAAAAATATTATCACCCCCTATAACAATCCTAGACAACTTCGATCCTCTAACAAACTACTAATTCAGACTAGCAAAATTAATAACACAGCCGGTGATTCTCTCTTTGCAAACTCTGTAAGTAGATCCTGGAACTCTCTTCCAGCTGATATTACCTTACTTTCCACCTTAGGTCAATTTAAAACTAGACTCAAACAACATTTGTCACTTAACTGGCTATGTCAATGTATCAAGCCTGGTTAACTCTCTCTAGAATGTGTAAAAATCTGTTAATCAGTTTACTGTGTAATTTAATTTAATCCTGACTTGCGCTCAGGATTAACTGTAACCTGTGGAACTTGTTTAACTTGCTTACTTATGTAATCTCTGTAAATAGTCTGTTTGTAATATGTAATGCTGTATCTGCTTACCCTTGGAGCTTTTCTCCCCGGGCCTCCGCTGAAAATGGACATGCATCCAGTTGGACTATCACGGTCAACAAATGTAAAATATATAAAATAAAATAAATATTGGAGAGATATATAGTAATGTGTAATGTTTTAACAGTGAAGTAGTGTTTCTAAGAGAAGGTTGAGGATAGCGTTTTACAATTTAAACAGGCAGGCATGAAGCGCAGAATGGTATGTTTGCCATTTTGTTCTGTGTAGTGTGATCTCTGCATTGATATATTTAAGTAGCAGAAGGTGTGGGGTACAGGGTGGCTTTCCCCCTGCATATAGTTGCAGAAGTGCAATATGGTTTGTTTTTTGTTTGTGAAGAAATCAAAAAGGATCTCAAATGGAGGAGAGCATAAGAAGACATGAAGACGTACAAGTAAGGGCCAAAGAGCATTCTTTTTACACTGGAGAAACCATGTTAACGAGAAAAGACAAAAAAAAAAAGAAAATTGCCCCTTTTTCTGCACAGAAATGTATCAGATAAGCGAGAGAAAAGCCAGTGATTAATGTGAGATATAGAAAGTGCATTATTATAACACATTGTTCTTTTCTAAATCCTGATATAGCACAGGCGGTCAGTAAAATAATTACAAATAAGTATGACTATGACTCTAGGCTTTACATTAAGCCTATAAATGACAGCCCTACCGAAAGAGCGCTGGCAATCAAATCTACAAGCCCAAAAGGCCTGTAGAAATGCAAGCAGATCTTTTAATTCTTAGATCAGTGATTAAATCTGACAGACTGTGGATTTTTGTCACAAATCATATTTAGTAATGACTATGCATGTACACATTAAAAAATGGAAAACAAATGAGAAATACAGGAATAAAAGTTCTTAACATGAAAATAACTGTGAAGCTTCATCAGAAATCTAAGAAAAGGTATTTATAACCTCATTTGAAACAAGTGTCCATAGCTTTGAAAAAAACTTTACATTTAGAGCTCAAATTACCCTTTATGGTATGGACCAGTACTACCAGAACTACGTGACTAAATTTATACAACTCCTGTCCAAAATGTGACCTGTTCAAAAGACCATGAAATGACTTTTACAGATGAGGTCGAACCCCAGCTCTCCACAGTTTGACAGATGGGGTTTAAAATAACCGCATACAAAATGTCATTATTAAATTCTACATAGTTAAACTGTATAATCCTGCAATCATTTAGATGAAATTAAAATGAGCAACACATGTAGAATCATAAGATCTTACTAAACTTAAGGCCAAAGACCACATCCAAAAGCTCAGCCATATCACCCAGTATTGTTGGGAGATTTAAATTACCCCTATTAATTATATTCATTTACAGACCAGTTGAAAATTTGCAATTGTGTATCTAATCTTTTTAAACATTTCCATAACTCTGCCAAAATGTAACATTTTGAGTGCAAATTTTCAACACAACATCAATGACCACTCCACCTGAACTTGTTTGTGTCACACTGAATCTTTATAAATCGGATCCACCATAAAATTTATGGAAATCCTGTGAGACAATATTTACTAATGAAACTGCATAACAGCAAACAGTAGTTTAGTAAAAGGGTCCCAAAACCTATCTCCCTGAAAACTGCGTTCCACACAGATAACACGATACAACCCTGAACAATCAATTAGTTAAAATTAACCCTTTTAATATATGAACAAATAACTTCTCTAACATTATTTTCAAAGAATTCCCATAACTCTGCCACAATGCAACATTTCTGAGCTCAGATTTTCAACAAGCCATCTAATGACTACTACAACATGAAGTATAACAATGACATTGTGCAATGTGGGTCCAAATTACTATTTATATAAAGGTCTCTGAAACATTTAGACATGGAATTATACAAATGTACACAACAGTTTAACTGAAGGTCCCCAAAAGTGGCTACCCTGAAAATTTCATATTAAACTTTCACCCATTTCAAAAGTTATAACCCTGCATAACAATTAGAGAAATGGGTAGCAGAACAATTTTTCATTAAAATATGCTACAAAACATATATTATCACACAAACCACTAAATGTAAATTTCAAAATGCAAACAATATATAAAATATGCTCTTTTATAAAACTATATCTATATATGTATGTATATATGTTAATGGGTGTCATTCATTTGACTGAAACTCAAAATATTGAAAGGGGGAATTTGATATTTCCCCACTGTTGTATGATCCAGGCTTTGGTATAGATAATTATTAGGGGTTGTAGGAAGGATTTGCAACCCCCACTCACATTTAGAAGGTTTCAATATTTTGAGTTTTTGACAGATGGATAGATAAACAGATCGATGATAGTTTCACATTTCTCAAAATGCTGGGGGGAACTTTAAAGGCAATGAGCTGCGTGTTAATGTCGGTATAATGTTAAAATAAATGAATTATATGTTTATCAGTGTTGGGAATTGATCTGAGCTCCCCATAAAAGAAAGTCTTGATTAAGTAAAAAAGTAACTGCTTCAAATGCCTTTGGCTGTCCCATCATTTTCAAATGATTTGAAATCATTGATTTCTGAAAAGTAAAAAAGACAGACAGTAGAAAGTCATCAAAGAGCATGTGTAGTGATCATAACTTTCCTAAGATGAGATCTAATGGCAAGCACCCATTTGTAATTTTGGAATCACAAAACACATACAGGGCTCTGGAAGTCTATTTTCAATAAGTAAATATATTAATAAAGGGGAATTTGCCCTTTCCCAACTGTGTGATCCCTCAGTTTGTATATGTAATTATCAGGGGGTATAGGGTGCACTGGGACTTGCACCCTTACATTAAAAAGGTCTCAATATTTTAAACTTCAATGCATTCTATAGCTCATAACTGGTCAGTCCACTACAATAAGGCAGCCACTGATCAACAATGACTCAGAAGAAAACCTAAGATTTGAAATTTCATGAATTATGAATTATCCACTGGCAAATGGTTCTGTTCTTGTTGTTCAAATTTAACAATTCTAAATTATTAGAGTCTGTCAGTTGTCCATTCATGTCATTTTTTAACTAGAGATGTTTACAAGTTTTGTAGTGTTGAGGGGATTCATGAAGGTAACCAGTGTACACCTACAAAGTGTACACTTTGTGTAACTATTCTGAATACAAGAACAGCCCCTATCACAATGCTTGTGCTGTTTATTCACTCAAAGTTTACGCAAAGTGTACACAGTGTACATTTTGTGGTAACCTTTATGAATCCCCCCTTGCTTCACCAACAAAATGGAATGTATTTTTTAGAATCTACCCAGATAGAACTATTTGTGTACCTTCAAAAATACATACTTGTCTGCAATATTCCCAATGCATGCACCACACATTTATATTGTGTTAGCAGATGGATATGTTCAACAAAACTACATTAAGTGATTTGCTATGATTTCTACCACTTCTATCACCAACTGTATCTTGGAGTAAGATAGAAGTGGCATTAGGGATTTGAATCCTAAAATCAAATTACCCTACCATTATTCTAAAAAAAAAATTACCTAAAATACTGCAGTACACAAAGGTTTTGCAATGGATTTTAAGTTCTGCTAACATACTGTATAAGTAGCTTCCACCATTTTTTTTCATGTCCTTAGCCCTCTCACAGTCACAACCAATAAGACAACTATACTCTCTCCACGTGTCCAAATAATATGGCAGTTACTCTCAGTGGCACAAATGTTTAGTTTATTGAATTTTAACATGAAATATCATTTACTGCAGAAACAGAACCTGACCCCTATGCATGGTAAACAACCCTTGTGTTCATAGGTTCATAGGTAGGTACTAGGCTATCGGCCCAAGGGCCTAAGTAAGCCTAGCCAACAAGGTTACCTGGCTTATGCCACTCAAGAAAGTTAATTTCCTGTCCCCCCTGTCGAGCAGAGCCACAGAAGTGATCCCCAGGGTGTATTTCCTATTTCCCATCCACTCATGAAGATTTTTCTTGAAGAGTGCTAATGAGGAACTTTGCTTGACATAGATGGGTAGCTTGTTCCAGAGTATAGGAAGTCTCTGGGACAGGAATCTATCCCTGCAGCATGTCCTGTTTATTGTGGTGACAAGGTTTAGGTCCCTAGAGCATGTAGCTTGGTGGAATTGGGATTTCTTAAGGTATAGCATGTCCAACAGCTCTGGGTTTAACATAGCTTTATATGTTATGCAGAGATCTCCTCGGAGTAGGCGATATGCTACAGAGTAAAGCTGGAGTTTTTTGAGACAGTCAATGTAGGGCATCTGTTTGAGGCCAGTAATCCTCTTTGTGAGGTACTTCTGTGGCCTTTCCAGCTGCTGCAGATTTTTTGTGAGGTACATTCCAAAAAAGGCGTTGTACTCTATAATGGGTCTAAGGAGTGCTGAGTAGAGGGGAACAATGACCTCATTTTTCCTGGATGAGAACCCTTTTGTGATGAGGTATGCCACATAGAAGGATTTCCTGACTACAGTGGCGATGTGATTATCAAAGGAGAGACTACTATCCAACTGGGTCCCAAGGTCTCTTATCACACATTCAGCATTAAGTAGACTGTTGTTTATGTGGCAGTTCATGGGTACAGAGTATTTACCAAAAGGGATGACCATGTACTTTTTGGCATTGAGCTTGAGGCCATGCCTCTGACACCAGGCATCTTTCTCAGTGAGGCCCTTCTGTAGGATGTCCACATCATTTGGGGACCCTATTATGGCTACTAGTTTGCAGTCATCTGTGAACTTCATTAGCCAGAGGCCTTCTGTGTTAGCCTATACTTCAGAGAAGTAGATACCAAATAGGAGAGGTCCCAGGACTGAACCCTGTGGTACTCCACTTGTCACTGGTTTGAAGTCAGATTTGGAGTCTGCAACTTTTACAGTGTGGGTTCTGTCAGTGAGCCAGTTGGCAACCCATCTTGTGACATAGGGATTTATATCTAGTTTCGTGAGTTTAGCTATAATTCCAGAATGAGGGATGGTGTTGAAAGCCTTGGCGAGGTCAAGATAGGCTGTGTGAACCACCTTACCCTCGTCTACGGCTTTAGTGACTGCCTCAAAGAAGTTGATCAGGCTCAGAAGGCATAATCTGTCTTTCGCAAACCCGGACTGGGTGGCGTTCAGAGTTTGGAGGTTACCAGTGTCTTTGTTTATGAGTTCCATGATGATACATTCCATGGCCTTGCAGACCAGGCTCATCAGGCTAATAGGGAGATAGTTCTCAGGATCACTGGTTGCTCCCCCTTTGTGGAGTGGGATAACTGTTGCTGTGCACCATTCAGTGGCCACAAAGCCTGACGTGAGACTATGATTGAATATGGTGCTTAAGTGGGGAGCCAGTTCATTCTGAAGTCTGTGTAAAACACAGCCTGGGATGTTGTCCAGTCCCATGGATGCTGTGTCCTTGGTTTTAGAGAGTGCAGCTTTTACCTGCATAAATGGGATTACAGGGAGTGTGCATTCTTCCTATATAGATATGGGACCTTTGGCGGAGGGGGGTAAAGTTAGCAGTGAACCTATCTGTCAGGATTTTGGCAATATCTGTTGGTTCTGCAATTTTCATGCCATTGTGCTGTAACTCAGAGCAGATCCGGGTGTTGCCAATGAGATTCTTGACATAGCTATAGAATGCTTTGTGGTTGCCCTTAGAATCAGTGGCGATTTTGTTTTCATAGCTAGCTTTGGAGGATCTTATAATGGATCTCAGCTTCTTACTGAGGCAGACCATGCAGCTCCTCCACTCATGGGATTTTACTCTCTTTTGCAAAAGGTTCTTCCTTCTCTTGTAGAGTTTGTTTATTGCAGGGAACCAACAGATTGGCTTCCTTTTTTTGGAGGATAGCGTCTTGGTTCTGTTTTGGATAGCACGTTACATGCACTCACGTAAGTGCTTATAGAGTGCATTTGTGTAGGATTCAGCAGTCTTAAGTGTATTGTCCATCTACATGGGTGTCATGAAGTTCACCACTTCTGTCTTAAGAAGCATGAAGTTGGCTTTGGAGAAATTTTTTACTGTGGTTTCCTTAATGGTGGGTGGGGGCAGGATGCGGATATCTAGGTCGATTAGCTTATGGTGGAATCTGACCAACGAGGAGTTGATTTCAGGTGTGGAACACCGGTCACTCATGTTGGTAATGACCACGTCTAGGATATTGTCACCCCTTGTGGGGGTGTGGATAGGTTGATCCTGGGCATTGGAATTTATGAATTCCAGAAAGCGTTGAGCAAAGGAGTTGGTACATGAGTAGTTTTCCCATTTAATGGTGGGGTAGTTGAAATTGCCCATTATTAGGGTGTTTGGTTGAACCCTAATATTTTCCAGTATATCAAGAAAAGAGGAGTGCAAATCCTGGGGCATGGTGGGGGATCTGTAGCAAGCTAAATTTGGATTGCAGTTTTGCCCAGAGTTAATTGCATTTGGATAACCTTGGATGCATTATGCTGCACAAATAGCCTAGAGGTGTGGATATCCTTAATGAATATGGACATGCTTCTTCCTTTGGTGTTCTTGTCCAGGTTAGATGGCCAAAAAGTGTGGTATGAGTTATAGCCCGGTAATGCAGGGGTGCTCTCTAGACCCTTGAACCAGGTCTCAGTCACTGCACAAATATTGATGTTTTCCATTTTAAGGAGTGCCTTGAGTGAGTGCATTTTGAGATTTAGAATTCTAGCATTGAGTAGCATTACCCTCAGTTTTTGCTTGCCTGTTCCTGTTAGAGTGGTGAATTTGTCATTTGAACCTTGCCTAACAAAGGCACTATAGGGGCAGCAAGAGCCTTAGCCAGTATCTGGAATCCCAGGGGCGACAGGTGCAGGCCATCTCTGGCAAAGCATCATGGTCTGTCGATCATGTCGTCCCAGGCAGACAGAAGCTTAGCCAATTGTTGAAGTCAATCATTTTGTCCTTGTATTACGGTATCATTCTGGGTGATGGCAGGATGCTACTCAGGGTTAGGGTCATACATGCCTGGGCTTCAAGATCGGAGAGCTCTTCCATGTCTCTTTTCATGTAGTCCAGGGAGGTACGTCTCAGGTTGTTCACACCAACATGGAAAATGACAGAGTCATATTTGTACTTGTTGTGGAGTGACCTGTGAGCATTGGTTATGTGGTGGATCCTGGCACCCGACAGGGAGCTGACAGTAACCTTCTCCTTGTTTAGCCTGGTGAGTGGGACATCAGTGTGCCTGACTATAGAATCACCTATGACTAGTGTGCTGGGTATGTTGGTTTGCCTTATGGGCTGTGGTTTATTGGCACACTGAGTCTGTGGGCTATGTGTCATTTTGGTTGTGTTGGGGGGTGGAGGCTACTTGCATTTATGTTTTGGAGGTCTATGTTGCTTGAGCAGACTATTATTGAGAGCCTCTGCGAATGTTTTTGTGTTTTTATGTGTGGATTTTGGTGGTCTAGGTTTAGTTGGACTATGTCATGAGCGTGGTGTGGTGCAAGTGTTTACCTTCTCCTCTTGACTGTCAAGTTCAGTTTTGGTTGGAGAGAGCTTTACCTCCAGTTTGGCTAGATAAGTGCATCTCTCACAGGTAGTGGTGTTGGGTGGTAGGAGGAGAGGGTTATCTGTGTACATGAGGCAATTTCTACTTCATTTCTACTCAAGATGCCCAGCTTCATCAGATAGACAGGAGAGAACACTGGAAGCTGACCTTTGGACATGCCTGAATAAAAAAATTACTTTCCTCTAGACAAGTGAGGAAAGTGAGTATAAGAGCTATTTTTCAGTAAGCAAGTGAGGAAAGTAAGTACAAAAACTGTTTTCCTCTAGGTAAAGAGGAAGGTCAAGTGCTGTAGTAATTTGTAGCTTATTTAGTGCTAACAACAAGTTCTGAACAAGTGCTGAGCACAAATAAGCAAATTCAAGTGCTAAAATTAAGAATCTGTACCAGCATCTTGTGGTAGATAAGCTACCTAGTGCTTTCCACTCCCACTGATAAGCTAGAAGACTTACCTCCAACACAGAAAGGCTTGGGGGGCTCAGAAGCTTACAAACAGTCCTGGATACAGCAAATCTGTATCTGGACTAGACTAGTTACAGGAAAGGTGGGAAACACATGCAAACACAGGCTTTTAAACCAGAAAGTTAAAAAAGATGGAAAAACTGCCAAACGGCCAATAAACTACAATTTCTGGGCCAGAAACCACTCTTGTGGTAGATAGGCTACCTAGTGCTTACCACTCCCACTGATAAACTAGAAGGCTTCCCTCCAACACAGAAAGGCTTTGGGAGCTCAGAAGCTTACAAACAGTCCTGCTTACAGCAAATCTGTATCTGGACTAAACTAGTTACTGGAAATGCAGGAAACAAGCTTAGAATTTTTTTGTGGAAAGGGAGAAAGGAGAAACAGAAGATAATTCAAAATTAAGACCTAAGTGGCTTGCCCTTCACAAATGTTCTCTCTGTATTAGGTAGAGTGAGCTAGTGACACTAGATTGGAATAGAGCAGGGACAGAGCTGAACAGATGGGACTGGTAGGAGTGTCTGAAGTCAAAATATGATCTCACTGTACTCGGTTGAGTGAGCAAATGAGATAGACCCAGGAGGAGTGTACAAACACAAATTTACAGGAGGGGCAGGCAATTCCAAAGTCACCAGATTAATACCACAACAAGAACAGGGAGGGTTAGGCAGGAAACTAACTGCAGAGACAGAGAGAGCACATTATTCTATGAAACAATTAAATAGAAAAATAAACTACAGAGAGACACACACCAATGAAACAATTAAATACACAGAAAAATAAAATAAAATGCAGTACAATCTTTAACACTGCAAGTTTGTACTTAACGCAGCTAGTATTGCAGTTAATTGTAGGTATGTAGCAGAAGCCAAACAACTCAGAAATTGAGTTACATGGCTGTGCAGTAAAAGGAGATCATTAGATCAAGAGTGAAACTAAATATGTCCTCCAGGACCATACGTTTCATTTACATGACATTTTAGGGATTTTAAAAACTCAGCCTAAAAATAAGCTCTATCACAGTAAGTGATTCCCCCCTCCTGTAAAAATTATTAGTATCTCTAAGCCTACGGTGGTCTAAAGAAAAGAATACACCCTGAGCTGCCATTACTGGATAAAGATAAAGTTTTTTTCTTTTTTTTTTTTCAAAAAAGAGCCCTTTCTAGCAAATGAGGTTTGAAAATGAAACAGACTGTTTCACCCATCTGGATATCCCCAGTTTAGATACTTGCATGAGAAAAATAAATTATAGTACAGTTAATGGTCATGGGCAGACACTTGTTAAAAACAAAAAAAAACAAAAAAAAAAAAAAAAAAAAAAAAACTAAAGATAAAAACATCATTGTTTTATGGACCAAAGCTGAAATGAAACAGTTTTTCATTACATTGAGTTGTTGAGTACATTATCACCTACAGCTTGTTTTGCAGTTCATGAATGTGACAATTTTTATCCCTCAGAATTAGGTGAAAACGTGTCTTATTGCCTGTAGTAAAACTATTGGTTCATTGGCAGATCTGGATGTTTTGGTGATGATAACAACCTGTCTTTAAAAATGTATTTAGTAGATGCCATATAAAAGAGCTACAAAAGCTGGTTCACCTTACAGAAAAATGACCTTACACTTCAGTTTAAGCTGTTTATTTGAATAATTTGAAA
The DNA here is from genome assembly GCF_019279795.1 of Protopterus annectens. Classification (NCBI taxonomy): domain Eukaryota; kingdom Metazoa; phylum Chordata; order Ceratodontiformes; family Protopteridae; genus Protopterus; species Protopterus annectens. The sequence goes on along the minus strand of NC_056734.1, from coordinate 579,939,813 downwards.
TATTTTAACCTTTTTATCACATTTTCCACTTTGGAATTCTAACTAGACAATTATCTTTAAGATATTCATTGCAAAATGACATCAATAAACATGATGCTTGCCTATAAAGTGGATCCCTATCACTTTATCAAAGTTCCAAAACTCTGAAGACCATAAAGCCGAGACCATATGTCTGAAGTTTTGGAACTCCAAACACTTTCTATGGAAATTACCGTACAGAGCGGAATTCAGGCTTTGCCATTTTCCTAACAGTAGTACAATCTCTGAGTTGGTATATTTAAGTAGCGGGGGCATGACGGCACAGGGTGGCTTGCCCCCCTGCAAAAACATAATGGTAAGTTGTTTTATTTTATTTTGTTTGTGTTTTCTTATTGTTTCGAAGTTCCAAAACTTTGGACATATGGTCTTCAGAGTTTTGGAACTTTGATAAAGTGATAGGGATCCATATAGCACTGTCAAATATTTATTTCAGCGCTAGACATAAAAAAATCAGGTGTGTGAGACCAAAAAGTTAACAAGGCTTTGTAATTCTAAATCATGTTAATTCAAAGTGAATTATTTTCTAAATCTAGAATACAATGCAGAACCCTAAAACAACTAACAGATTTGCCTTAGAGACAGAGAACTGATATATACTAACCTGCTCTTTAAATTCATAAAATGCAGTTAAAGACTAAGCCGTCCTCTTTCTCATGACAAAGAGTAGAAGTATTAATTTTGCTACAACAGCAGTACTAATCAGAGTCTCTCTTTCTTCAAGCACTACCTTTTTAGTCCGATTTAAAGAAATCGGATCTAAGAAGAGAAATCCCAATATATTCAGAGGCCCGAATATGTATGTTTTCTTATAGAAGACTAATACATTATCATTCTGCCAACAAAAGCAACAGGCTCACTGTTCCTTCAAAGTCTCTCTCTTTGTCCTTTAATGCTTTAAAGCTTAAGGCTCCGCTTGTATGCAACCATCAAGGACTATGTTTTAACTGCAAAGCACGTCTACACTACCTTAATGGAAGGCAAACATGAAACCCCTGTAACATTTCTGAAAAAGTCTACAGTATATTGGTAAAAACAGAGCAATAGGAAAAAAACAGACGTTTATGAAACTGCATACTGAAAGGTTTTGCAAGCTTCATTAAAGAGATGGCATGATCATTTCTTTATGCAAACAATTAATATAAATAAGCTATGCTGTTGGTAAATAAAGCATTGTTTTCATCAAGTTCATATGCTGAACAATGGGCACTGATATTTGAAATCCCATCAGTATCACAATCTTATTTATTTGCCGTTTCCTTTTGCTGCATTGCTGCATATTTTTTTCCTAGTAGACTGGCATGTTATCTGTTTGCATTACAGTTAAGCAATTTCAATTTTTATAATGCCTTTTTGAGTTTCAGATATGCTGCATCTGAAAATGATTATAAAGCCATTAGACAACAACATTATTTTTCAGCCCGCTCTCAGTTTTAACACACATGCAGACTTTCACTTTATTTTTACAGAACCACTTTTATAGAATTATTCCACGGGTAAATCAAATAACCAGATTGTGGTTTCACATATCTGACATTATCACAATCAATTTGCAGTTCATCTCACCAAAATATGCCTAGTTTTAAATGTTTTAAAATATCTCCCCTTTTTGCACCACTGTTTGATTAGTAGAAGACTCTCATTTTTCTGTACTTCAGATGAGTTTGCTATTCACATTTCCTCACCAACTAATCAATATCATAACAATCTACATTAGAGATATAAGAAGGGAATTCAAAAATGACGACTTTATGACAAAGGAATAGAGGAATGTCATTAAGAGCACAACATAATGGCCTAAATTGTGTTTCAATCAAATTGCAACCATTTGCTTTCCATCACTATCCAATCTCTCCTAGAATCTCTTAGTTTAATCAGATCTCTCACCTATTTTAATATCAGCATATAGACTATGAGACTAAACATCCAAACCACACTATCGAAACAGAATAAATCCAAACAACAAAGCCAGTAGATTTTTCCTTTTGTTAAAACACACCAAAACCTCTCTAGCGCCTCGGCTTAACAGCCTTCCAGGAGATAATACAAACAGAGAACAATATCTCTTATAAAGATGCATCAATCACATTAAAATTCACCAATAAAACAAACAATTTAATCAACACTTTACAAAAGAAACTTCCAATTACACTCCTGATTTAATTCATCAGGAAACAAAGTGTCATACTTTAAAATAAAAACTGCTTCTTTTGACAATAATTTATTTTTTAAACACATAGTGTTTATAGCTGAAACTTGTTCCAAAATAGTGCCTTTTAGACCTTCACATGACCCTCCATGAACTTCATAAAAATGGGTAGCTACAGGGCTTTCTAATTTTTTATTTCTTATATCACGAATATGCTCTTGTAGTCTAATCTTAAAGGACCTCTTACTTTCACCAATATAAAATAAATGACATTGGCATTTAAGAGCATAAATAATACCCACTGTGTTACAAGTATATTCCTTTATTGGTCTATATTTTATACCATTAATTTTATCAAAATATTTCACTACAAATGGACAAACAGAACAATTGCCACATGCCCAAGTACCAACCCTACCAATTTCATAACTTATATTAATACTTGGTAAAGAGAAACTAGCATGAACTAACATGTCTTAAGTTACGAACTCTCTTAAAAGAAATCAGAGGCAAATGACATATATTGTTCAATTTATATCTTCCTTCTCTCAAGAATGGCCAATAGTATTTTATAATGTCATCAGACAATACATTTTATGATGTAACAAAAGATGAGACTAAACATCGCCTGCCATGCTGTTGAATAGCTATCATACAGAATACAGAGAAGCTCATTTTTCCCTCAAAGTATATACTACAAAGAAAAACAAGACTCCAACTTTCGGTAATACAGATCTCAAAGCACAGCATATCGGTTATACAATTCAGTCAGCTATAAGTCTCAGTCAGGCATATAAGCACGCCATTGTTTAAGTCAAAATTCTTTGTTCATACATAACCACTAAAAATAGATTACTTGAAGTACACTGTATTTCAGCACATTTATGAAGTGCAAATTTAAATACCTAATCATTATATGAATATTCACTTAACTACATCCCGTGTACTTAAGGGAAGACAAGTAACTAAGACCCAAAATTCAACACATAACCAAATGGTAATTTCTCTTAATATGTAAATAAAATATTTTTGTAAGGGGATTCTGTGCAGTTTTGGAATCGGTATATTTAGTCATGGTATGATCACGAGATAACGGGGCTTGCTCCTCCTCCTTGCAGAAGTATCTTCATAGGTGGCCTTCCTAGTTTACTTGCAATTCTTTTCTTTAAGAGAACTATACAAAGGTGATAGCTTATACATGCATTATTGCCCAATTTTTTGGATGTGAAGCTGCATAATGTTTCTGTTTTACAGGTTAAGCTTTTATCAACTGGTTTCATCATTCTCAATATATGAACCTTACACAGGTATACCATAATGAATTTGCCTTAAGGTGTACTTTTGCTCTGCCTGGAGTTAATAATGTTCTTAAAAAGTAATGAGTGATTAAATTACACTTTAGAAAACCAAGGGTATACAAAACCTTTGACTACTAACTGTAGAAGACCATGTATTGCTAGACCTATTAATATTTAAAGTAAAATATATATATGGTTTACAATCACATAGTCAATCGCACTGTGTGCGATCAATGTATGTGCATAAATCAGGTAGCAGAACCATTAGTGCAAGTACTATATTGTCGAACCTTACAATAGCAAACATCTGCTATAGCAAGTTTGACAGTGTAGTGTAGAGCACACTATAGTGGGGATTGGGAAATGTACCCTTACCTCAGTGCAGTGCAATCTCTGTGTTTGTATATATAAGTAGGGGGGTGCAGGGGGGCTTGCTCTCCTGCAAAACATGTTAAAATATGTTTAGCGGCTAAGAGAATTTCAGTGAAGTTGAAATGTTTGACATTCAACTTCACTTAAATGCTCAGTTCAGCATTTACTGTGGTCAGTGTTGTGATTTCCAAACATTTTCTTCGGATATATGCACTTTCAGCCACAGTAGTGTTGAACATGTGATAGTATATATATATATATATATATATATATATATATATATATATATATATATACACACACACACACACACACACACACCCACACACACACACACATATAGATTCCCTTCGGAATCTCGAACTACTGAAATACCGGATTTCAGTAGTCCGAGACCAGAAGGGCGAAAGGGCAGAATACCAAAACCCCAGAAGCACGAAATTCAAAATCCCGAAGTTCGGAGATTTTGAATTAGCGGTTTTGGTGTTGCGGTGTGTGAGTGGGTGGTTGGAGATGTAGGTAAGTGTTTGTGTTTTACGGGTTTTGGGTAGGGGTTTTAGTGTGTGTCTGTGTGTCTTGCTAGTGTGATATGTGTGTGCGAGGGGAATGTAGCTTGTGTGGTGGAGTTTTTGTGTGTTTGTCTGTGTAGTGCGACCTCGGAGTTTGTATATTTAAGTAGGGTAGATGTTGGTGTATGTTCAGTGAGGTGTATGTTTGTATTTGCGGTATGTTTAGTGTAGAAGTCGCGATTTTAAATTTTGCGCTTCTGGGGTTTCGGGTTTATGGATTTTCAGCTTCATGGTCTCGTGATACTGAAGTTCTGGATTTCAGTATTTCAAGATTATGAAGTGAATAAATATATATATATATATATATATATATATATATATATACACACATACATACATACATACATACACACAGTAGTACATATAATCCCTGTTAAAATGACAGGTTTTTGTTTTATAAAAAATGAGATCACAATAAATCATTTCACAAAACATTTCTCACCTTTAATATGACTTATAACCTGTACAATTCAACTGAAAAACAAATATGCTAGGGGAAAAAGTATAAAAAACATACAATAAGCTGGTTGCATAAGTGTGCACACCCTTAAACTTATACTTCGTTGAAGCACCTACTGATTTAATTACAGCATTCATTCTTCTTTGATACACACCTTCTCTCAATTAGAGAGACTCTGATTAACCCCAAATAAAATTCAGCTGTCCTAGTAGGATTTTCCTGCCATTTACTCAGTTGCCTGCTACAGCAAAAGCCATGGTTCACAGAGAGCTTACAAAGCAGCAAAGGGAATCTAATTGTTGAAAGATATCAAATCAGGAGAAGGGTACAAAAAATTTCCACAGTATTTGATACACCATGGAACACAGTGAAGACAGTCATCAAAAAGTGCAGAAAATATAGAACAACAGTACAGTTTTGCAAAGAACTGGACGTGCTTCCAAAATTGATGAATAGACAAGATGAAAAATGGTCAGGGAGGCTGCCAAAAGACCTACAGCAACACTGAAGGAGCTGCAGCAATTTCTGGGAAGTACTGGTTGTGTACTATATGTGACGACAATCTCCCATATTCTCCATATGGCTGGACTATGGGTTACGGTTGCAAGATGAAATCCTTTTCTTACACAGAAAAACATCCAGGCCCGGCTAAAATTTGCAAATCAATACATCAAGTCTCCTAAAAGCATGTGGGAAAATGTGTTATGGTCTGATGAGACCAAGGCTGAACTTTTTGGCCACGACTCCAAAAGGTACATTTGGCACAAAAACAACACTTTGCATTACCAAAAGAACACCATCCCCACCATGAAGCGTGGTTGTGGCAGTATCATGCTTTGGGTTTTTTTTTTTTCTTCAGCTAGAACTGGGGCTTTTAGTCTAGGTGGAGGGAATTATGAATAGTTCCAAATACCAGTCACTTTTGGCCCAAAACCTTCAGGTGTCTGCTAGAAAGATGAAGATGAAGGGGAATTTCACCTTTCAACACAACAATGACCCCAAGCATCCATCCAAATCAACAAAAGAATGGCTTCACCAAAAGAAAATTAAAGTTTTGGAATGGCCCAGCCACAGCCCAGACCTAAATCCAACAGAACATCTGTGGGGTGACTTGGAAAGGGCTGTGCACAAGAGATGCACTTGCAATCTGACCGATTTGGAGCGCTTTTGCAAGGAAGAGTGGGCAAATATTGCCAAGTCAAGATGTGCCATGCTGATAGACTCCTACGCAAGAAGGCCGAATGCTGTAATTAAATCAAAAGGTGCTTCAACAAAGTATTCGTTTAAGGGTGTACACACTTATGCAACTAGCTTATTGTATGGTTTTTTTTATATTTTGTCTCCTAACAGATTTGTTTGTTTTTCAATTGAATTGTACAGGTTATAGGTCACATTAAAGGTGGGAAAAGTTTTGAAATGATTTATTGTGCTCTCATTTTTTTACATTACAAAAACCTGGCATTTTAACAGGGGTGTGTACATTTTTTATGTCTACTGTATATACTCTATATATATATATATATATATATATATATATATATATATATATACACACATACATGTAGCCCCCCCACCAGCCACACACACACACACACACACACACTTCTGGCCTTCTGCTATGATTTTTTGCATGAGATTTTTAGCTACCATTCCAGCTGGCCCTTAAGATACTGCCTCTGCTCTCTCTTTCTCATCATGGGACAAGAGCAATCTGTGTTGAAATCTTCATGCAGGCAGCCATGAATTGTGCTTTGTGTCTTATGGTCCTAACCTCTCAGCTTTGGCAGGGAACATATGACAACGCATTACCACAGGGACTTGTATACCTTTTCAAAGACAGGTCTTCACACACCTGAATCATAAGGTGCAACAGTCCTGTAATTTGTATATAAAAGCAACAGACCCCCACACAGGGATTCAAGGAGTCAAAGCTTTCTGCAAAAAGTCTTTAATGAGTGACTGTGGGGGTAGAACGGTTGCAAATAAATCACTAATGGCATCGGAGCAGGTGTCAAGATTTACTCTACTTCTTTGCCAGTTTCGTTTTGTTTAAGTCGTCGGAACTATGGGTTTCTATCTTCTGACAGAGAACCATATCTAAAACATATCACCACCTGTGTGTGCATTTATATATCTATATGGATTTACTTCAGTATATCAAAATACCGCAGAACTGAAATTTATTTTTATGAGGAGAGATGACCGTAATTTAAAAAAAGCAAAAATGTACTTTGCTGAAACTACAAAGAACAAAACCCAGCTGTGCATTGTTAGACAGCAGACGGAAGTACTACATGGAGATCGTGGACTGAAAGAAAAAGTAAGTACTACATTTAAATTTAAATTAAAAATGTAACTTTTCAAATGTTAATGGAGATTGCGTAACAGTGAGGATCAGGAAATTTACCCTTTTCCCCACTGTGGTACAATCTCAGGATTGGTATATAAAACTTGCAGAGGGTGTGGGGGCAGAGCTTCCCAAATTGGGGGGGGGGTTCGGGGGGCTTGCCCCCCCTGCAAAAACTTTGAAAAATGTTTATTAATTTGTTTAATTTTGTATAAAAGTTTATTACATTTTGTTTTTATCCTCGATCTCCATGCAGTACTTCGGGCTGCTGTCTGACATGCACTCTAATATGGTGATTACAGCTAAAGTGATGTAGATATGCTAAGGACTAATATAATAACTGCAAACACAAACCAGTTTTTATTATCTGGCCTTGCTGGTAAAGTGCAAATAATATTTGATGATGCTTCTAAAGCATTAATGTGATTTTGGAAAGGAGGAGCTAAAACATCTGCATTAGTACTCAGAAGATGGTTCATCAGTGCAACTGTCCCTGGACTGATGTGCTAAGTTATACCGCTATAGAATTTTACGATTCATAGTCATGCGCAGTTCCACAAGAGTGACATCTCATTACCTGCGACTTGCATGACTGAATCACTCCACAAAGGTGATGAAACAACTGCAAAGTCAAGCTCTCTAACAACTATGAAGACCACACACAGACTATGGCACTCCCATCCAATAAACTATCACACACACACACACACAGAAAACAAAACAAGCTCACAGTATGCATTCTTGCACTGACACCTCCAGACCCACACTTTTGTGGAACTCTCACATATACCTCAGAGTGACACAAATATGCACGCACACAGACACACAAACACACATGTGAATACATGAACATACACTTCCATTCACACAAACCATGACTTATTTACATCACCACTATCAGCAGGGTGGAAACTCTGCCTCACCTTACTCATATTCCCATGACTGAGACGTATATGCATGTGTGTGTGTGGGGAGGTGGCAAAACTGCCCTGCATACTTATGCATTTGAAGTCCTCGTCCTGCAGAGAATTTTTTGTAATGTCACAAATCTCTTACCACAAAAGCCCATTAGGAAGCAGATTTACTCAGACTCTGCCCATGGATTACCATATTCACATACATAGGTAACATCCTTGCTGCACAGAAGTGCACTGCCGTGCTTACAGACAGCAAAGAGGGGTGGGGGGCTGTCAATCAGTTCAGTCTGATAAGGTTAGCTTGCACTCGTCTTGCACATCATGCAAGGCAACACTAAATCCAGCCCTAATCCTTAACTAGGAATAGAGAATTTCATTTCACAGTACACAGATGCACACACACTTCACATACATATACATAAATACACATGTACAGATTATGCAGAATCTGTCAGTAATTGGCCAGGTTACAAAACATGTTACTGTCAGGGCAAGGCAGTATCACAAGGTAATTAATTCAACTGTAGTGGCTGCATTTCAGAGAGAAGGATAATATACTTTCCAGCAAAAATTATTCTAAAGAGAACTTACAAAAGCCTGCAAGATCATAACTATCCTAAGAGTGCTGTGATTACATAAAATTTGTTGAGATCACCGCCCTAAACCCTAAGGCATGTTTAAACCGACACTCCATACCAACAAAGTAATGCCTGCACTGCATACCTCTTAACATTTCAGAGCAAGAAATCTGGGCAAAGCCATGACTGGGGTGAGAAATGCACAAGCAACAGGGACAATTTTTAAATATTACTCTTACAAACTTAGAAATTTGATAGAATAACAGGTTTTGCATTAGCATGAATTTTATAAAAGATATGAAGACTTCTTCTTCTAAAACTCAAAATTCTGTCATTATTTTCTGACTTCAGTCCTCAATGCCAATGATTTCCCAGAAAACCACAATAGACCAAAACTGAGGTAAAAAGCTGGACATTCTGGAAAAATCTGGACAGTTGAGAGGTATGTTACATTCTCTTCAGTCTTGCTGTGAACTAACTACAGAACCTCCAAACTAACAACATGGACGGCTATTTGTGACACATGGAAGGCAGTGTGCTGTGCTACTTCGCCCTGCCAATCCATCTTCATTTTCTAGTCAGTAACACTGTCAAAGCAAACTGGGAGAAAACAAAATGTCCGACTTTGCACTCTTAACCAGGTATAAAACTATTTTACGCCAAAAGTCTGAAATAAAATTTCAAAGCAAGTAGTGCACTGCCTACTACTTAAACATGTGTATATGCCAACAAATACTGCACTCTTGATCTTAGTCAATATATATCATCCGTGTGTGTGTGTGTGTGTGTGTGTGTGTGTGTGTGTGTGTATATATATATATATATATATATATATATATATATATATATAGATAAGATAGATAGAGATAGATATATAGGGGGCTACTTTGTTTCATTGAATCTCATTTCACCTCGACCACTTCGCTGAAAACACAAATTACTGAAAACTCATTTCACTGAAGTGAACTTACTATATTGCACTGTGTAGAATACTATAAGGCAAGTAAAAGGTATATGCTCTTTTCCCCACTGTAGTGCAATCCTAGAGTTAGTATATATAGTTGGGGGTGTGGGGGGGCACAGCCCCCCCCCCACCTTGTTTGATTTATATTGTATTTTACCAAAAACTTCAAAACAATACATTTTAAACAATAGACAGGCATAGTTGCAATACCAATGACTAACTCTCTCCAGAAGACAGTATGTACTCTAAGTATGGGGGGCTACTCCACCCACAGCCCCCAACTATATATACTAATTCCAGGATCACAATATAGTAGGGAAAAGGGAATATACCTTTTACGTGCCTTACAGTACTCTAGACAGTGCCATATATACTAAATGCAGTTCAGTGAGATGAGTTTTCAGTAATATGAGTTTTCAGTGAAGTGGTCAGGGTGAAATGAAATTCAGTGAAACAAGATCCAATGAAACAAAGTAGATCCATATATATATATATATATATATATATATATATATATATATATACATACATAGAGAGAGAGAGAGAGAGAGATAAGCAGGAAATTAAGACAAATGTCCTTACAGTTGACATCTGCTTTGTCAACACAACTTGATCAAACAGATGATGGATGGTAGGTAAATATTGCTGTTATAGTGGGATGGACATATTTCCTTTCCCTGGTATTATGCAATCTCAGAGTTGAATACTTGTGTAGCAGGGGGTTATGAGGGGAACTAATCTCCCCCATAAAGAGAAGGCAGTCTAGATAGATAGATAGATAGATAGATAGAATCTATCTATCTTAGTGTGGCTCTACTTCATGGTCAACCTAAACATGACCACATGCATATGTTTTATATATATATATATATATATATATATATATATATATATATATATATATATATATAGAGAGAGAGAGAGAGAGACATTTACATACTACACAAACTATATATGTGTGTGTATAGCCCCTTCAGCTGAGCAGAGAGAAGGGCAATATAATGTAGAGAATGGTTAAGAGGCTGTTAATCCTGCAATCCGATATGAAGGATAGATGGCTGCTCTACCCATACTTGTAAAGTAAAAGGAGAGCTACAACAAAGCAACTTCAGCTACCTTCACATGGCAGTTTCAAGTAGTAGTGTTGTTTAATGTGCAAATCAATTGTTCTAAGCTTGTCTCCATGCAACAGGTTATCATGGAAATGATCAACAAAGACATAGGCAGCCTTCAGGCACTGGAATCAACACAGTTTGGCTTTATCATTGGAAAGTCATGCTTATTAAACCTGGTGAACTTCTTTGAGAAGGTCACCAAGGCAAAGGATGAGGGATGAATGGTGCATACTACCTACCTAGACCCGGCTAAGGCATTTGATACACTACCCCACTCAGGTATAATTGACAAACTCACCAATTGGGTATAAACCCATATATAACTCACTGGATTTACAGCTGGCTCACAGACAGGACCCAGGAAGTCAGGACTGGCGATACCACCTCCAATAACAGGTCAGCCACCAGTGGTGACCTTAGGGCTCCATGCTGGGGCCATTCCTATTTGGTATCTACTTCTCAGAGTTGTAGACTAATGTCAAGGTTGCTTGGCTGACCAAGTTTACAGATGATTCCAAATCGAGAGCCATCATAAATTCTCTCTTGATACAAACATCTTAAATGGGGGTCTAACACAGACAAATGACTGTTGCCAAAGTCACTAACTGAAATTCAATGCCAAGAAATGCATTACAATGCCTTTTGGGAAAACTATCACCTAGGAAAATTATTCCATCAATAAGACACTTCTAACAGTTGACCCAGTAGTCAGGGATCAAGGAATATACGTAGATAGTAATCTGGCCTTTGACCAACATGTTACCAAAGTAGTAAGAAAATCATTCTATGCCACCCAACGTATAAGTAAGGGCATGGCATTCAAGGTCCAAGGAAGTCATAGTGCTACTTTATTCAGCTGTTATCAGACCCATCAGACATCATAAAGTATAACACCCTCCATATGTACCTGGTCAGACATATTCAACAGCTGGAATGCTCAAAAGGTTGCTTACCAAGAGAATACAGAGTATAAACATATTGTCCTTTAAGGATTGCTTTAAAACCCTACCTACATACTCTGCCTCATACTGGTTACTAAGAGGTAATACATGGCATCCTTGGATCTAGTTCTGATGGGCCTTTTGTAAATCTGCAAAATGAACAGCATCAGAACCACTGGATCCAAGGATTTCAGTTTTGCTTGTGGCATAAATAAGACATGTTGGTGAGACAAATATGCATCTCCCCATGCTCTACACTCATCTCCCCATCTACGTAAGAGTCCACCACTAACCCTCTTTGACTTTGACTAATGGATGGGAAATTGGAAATTTACCGTGAGTCTGGCCCTCATAGCTCTCATAAAAAGAAGCAGACAGTAATGTCCAAACTAACATTCTCTGCCTCAAATAACTCTTATTAAATGCCCATGATACATAGGGACCCAATTGGTTTGGATTGTATGGCTATTCATATAAAGGCCCTGATGATCATTAGTCTAGTATCTACTATAGCTTTTCTCCCCAGGTCTCCACTAAAAAAAAGTTCTTTCCCAGCTGTACCAACCTGGTCAACAAATGTTAAATAAATAATACCTATGAGAGGCCGTGCAGAGAGGTTAGAGAGTAAAGAAATGGTCATGTGTAAAAAAATGTTCTGAGAACTTAGGGAGCACTGTGTGTTTGGTGATTAATGGGAAGCTGAGCTACTGATGAAGATAGCCAGGAGTTGGAAGGGGAAGTCCATCATCATCTGGCTGCAGAGCTGTAAAGGGTTAAAGTGATTGCCTAAGACCTGGGGCCAAACGTGGGAGAGGGGTCACCACCAAGTGTGAGTTCTGCAGTGAGAAAGAAGTCCCCACTTCTGTGTGAGCGCTGGAATTGCTCTGGAAAGGTACCTATTACGAGAGGGGCAATTATTATATTGCAGGGGTACACAGAGAAGACCATCAGCCTCTCGACTCTCCTTGTGGATTACCTACCAAGTAAGATACTGCTTATGATTTTGTTAGAAGGGGAATGTGAAGAGGAAAAAATGTGGCTTGATTTAACTGTCTTTGGTTCTTGAGCTAAATAATTACGTCAAACTTTAATTTGTTTCTATTAGATTATTTTTCCTCATAGCTGCATCTACCCTCACAGAGTAAAGCACTGTTTAGTTTATTTTATTAAAAATAAAAATATTTAGACCAGCACAACTTGAAGAGCAAACATCCACTATCTCAAATGCTTAAAAAGTAAATTGCTACTCTACATTTCCATGAGGTGTCACTTCATACTTCTCTATGAGGCTGCAGTGGACAGAAAGGATTGCAAACCTGTAAGATAAATAAGTTCAAGTTATTCATTATGTATTGAAACAAGGGTGGTATGCTCAGTCCCCTGAGAAAGAGAGAGAAACTATATCTCATGTGCTGGTGGGTGTAAACACTAATCAGCAAATGTGTTTTTGCAAGACTGAAAAGGTTGTAAAACAGAGATGAGTTATGCACCCCAGAGAAATAAAGCTGCAATAAAACTTCAAACACTGTGAACTGAGGAGGAAAACTTTTTGTACAGGTATTTGTCAAAAGCAAGCATAAAGATATGGTGCCGAGTGTTAATGAGCTGTAGTCATGAAAAGCAATACTATGATCCATGCTACTGTTACTACCAAGAAAGGAAATAACATTTGTTGCATTAAATTTGAATAAACTGTTTGAACTGGTGCATGTCTAGCCCCTTAGGAAGTGAAAGGAAAAGAAAGAGTAGTGTGTAAGTAAGATGCAATCACTTAAAAATGGTGGAACTGAATATACCTGTGCACTCCATTAGATGTCGTCTAAAGCTGCTTCTTAACAGTGGCAAAAAAAACTGTGCTAACTTGTATAAGAAACATAAATGGAATGTGGGCTTTCCTAAGAACCATGTTGATAAAATTATACTATTGTTCCCATAGGGAAACTTGCTCTCGCAGTATAATTAATAGTCTATTAACTCATGAACTTGGTGTCCATTAAAGGAATTGGGGGGGGGAACATTTGTCACTTGTGTTTGCAAGAAGAGACTTAACAAAAATTAAACTCAGAGTCTGAAAAGGTTTTGTAATTTGAATAAAAGTACTTTTAATAAAACCATTTTTTTTTTCTGAATAAACTCAACTTGCGCTCATTTTCCATTAAGGGAATTTTCTTGGGAATGGGAAGGGTTGCTTTCAGGAAAACTTTTCTTTTGGTGAAATTTTCTATGAAACTTAAGTACATTGACTGACAACCACACAAATGTGCTGTCTACAGACAAAAGTAAGCAAATGGATTAAAGCGCTTGCTGAACTTGTTCAATCTAGTAATATTATCAAAAGGCAACAGTTGAAGGAAAAGGTAATAAAGGCCCTGTGTGGTTTTACAATAAATGACAAGCCAGTAACAACAGGAAAACAATATGGTGATATAAGCTAACACTGATTTCATATGTTCCACCTCACCACAAAGCCAGACTGTAGAAACATAAGAATATAGACAAGGCGCAAGAGCTGTAATTGAGTGAACAAACCTTGACCAGTATTTAGTGGTTAATTATGGGTAGTGGAGTCTAGACTACTAGTGGTCTGAATGTATCAGAAGCAAATGAAAATACTAAAGAATAAAATGGTTAAAGGTAGAGAGAAATTCTGCAGGTGTGATTGGAAGGACACAGATAATTGGGAACAAGATTTTTTTGGGACAGTAACAACTAGGCATATTCTACAAATTATTTGCAGTGCTTGTTGGGGGATTTTGGGGGATCAAGTCATTGTAACTAAAGAAATGATTCTCTAGACCTGGGATACAGAATATGAATTGCTCACACATAGTAAGGCTTACCAAGTTTAATGCCATTGGCTTAAAAAAATCCCAGCTGTAATGATGAATATTGTAAAGGACATAAAAGAACTGGAAGTGGAATCTTTAGAGAAGGGAAGGAACAGATTACATAGAAATAAATGGATTTTCCAGGAACATTACATATAAGGAGTGAGGTTTAAAGGAAGACAGGAATTGAGCAATTTATATAATGTTGGAATGAATGATAATTGTTAAAATGAAATAGAAATGAGTAAACACATGGCTTGTTTTTTATATGCACTTGTGTCATTGTTTAAATTTTGAATATTTACTAAATGTATTAAATAAGCTTGTAAAAGATGGTATTTCAGGGTAGGTAACAGAAAAGAGCACAGAGTGAGTAACAGAATAGTTTACAATGTGTGGAGTACTATAGTGCACAGAGTGGGTGGTGAAACAGCGCATACAAAGGCTAGAAGGATAATGCACAAAAATAAAAAGTAGCACAGTGCACAGAGAGGGAATACAAGTGTGCATGGTGGTACAATAGTGTATTAAGTAGGTAGGAGAATAATACACAGAGGGTAGTAGTAATGTGCACAGATCGGGTAGTAGCACAATACACAAAGCGGGTATTCAATTAGTGCACAGTGTGAGTAGCAGTTTAGAGCACAACTGGGTAGTAGAATAGTGCACTCTAATAGTATAGTGTTCTGGATGACTAGCAGGAATACAGGGTGGGTAATGTAGTACACAGAGTAGGCAGATGTCTAGCGAATAAAGGTTATAGAGTCATAGGCTCATTTGTTATGAGGCAAGCAGTCACTAAGATCTCTAAGAATCTAGCCAAATAATGTCTTTCAGTTACTATTTAGGTTCATAGGTGGGTACTAGGCTATCTGCCTGATGGCATTTATAAGCCTAGCCAGAATGTGTTGGTTTCGCTGTCCCCTTAGATTAGTTCCCTGTGCCTCTGTCCAACAGAGCCACTGAAGTGATCCCAGAGGTAAACTTTCTGTTTCCCATCCACTCGTCAAGGTTTCTTTTGAAGAGGGTTAGCGAGGAGCTCTGCCTAATGTAGATTGGGATCTTGTTCCAAAGCATGGGAAGTCTCTGGGACAGGAATCTATCACTCCAGCACGTCCTATTTATTGTTGTGGTGAGGTTTAGATCCCTAGAGCGTGTGGCTCGAGGGGATAAGGTTTTCTTTAGGTGGAGCATGTCCATCAATTCTGGGTTGGACATGACCTTGTATGTCAGGCAGAGATCACCTCTGAGTAGGCAGTATGCAACCGAGTACAACTGTAGTTTCTTCAGTCGAGCTGCATAGGGCATCTGTTTGAGGCCATTGATCCTCTTGGTGAGGTACTTCTGTGGTCTTTCCAGCTATTGTAGGTGTCTTGTAAGGTACATCCCAAATGGGGCGTTCTACTCTAAGATGGGTCTGATGAGTTGAGGGGCACAATGACCTCTTTTGATCTGGATGTGAACCCTTTTGTGATTAGATGGGCCACGTAGAAGGATTTTCTAACCACTTTGGCAATGTGATTTTCAAAGGTGAGATTGCTATCTACTTGGGTCCCTAGATCCCTTATTACGTCTTCTGTATTTAGGGGACTACCACCTATGTAGTAGTTTGTGGGTACTTTGCTTTTTCCAAAGGGGATGACTATGCACGTTTTGGCATTTAGCTTGAGGCCATGATTTTGACACCAGGTATCCGGCTCAGTGAGACCCTTTTGGAGGATGTCTGTGTCAGCTGGAGAGTCAATTATAGCCCCAAGTTTGCAGTCATCTGCGAACTTGGTCA